>NC_046614.1:22919067-23219067 GCF_900324465.2 Anabas testudineus | reverse complement strand
TTATAATATAATAATAAATAACAAATAGTGGCCTGCTTTTAAACAGCAGCAGTGAGTCTTCATATAAGAAGTAGAAGAAGTACCGTCCTTCTGTTTGGAGTTTTGTATTTTTATTCTGTTGGCTATTTCTATGCTATACTGTATATATAGTAGGAGGAAATATTGCACGTTGTACTCCACTTCTGACAAATGTATTTACTTTGAAGACGACTGTTTTCACAACATAGCAAATGGTGATCTTAAGAATTAAATTTGTATTTGTATGATAGAGGATGGCTGCTTCTTTAGTCAGCATTAGATCCCAACCTCTGTATTTCTAATCCTCGTGTTTTGTAATGATTAACTTGACCCCTTTTCTTCCACCACTGCACACTGCCGACGTGTGGTGGAAGGTTAAAGTGCAGACCTGGCAACCCGCTCCACCACTCGCAGCGCTGTCTGTTTCCAGACTCTTCTGTCTGCTGGTTGCGCAGCTGATTGTCGGACCGCTCAGTGGTAGGTGGCTTCACTTTATTATCCCCTCTGGGGATACACAGATTTGCATTTATTTGCATGTATTTCACCCCAAACTTCTCCTTTTTCTAACTCCTCAGATTTAGTTTCATTGTCTCTCTGAACATCACAGTTGTTTTTGAGCCTTTTGTCTGATTTCGCAAAACTAAAATTAAGTTTATTACGTCTGATTTATAATCAGGATGTCGCTCAGCAGTGATGTGAATTCCCGTTAAGAGCTAATAATGCTGTACTATTAGCTGCTGTGGATAATAAAAGTGAATAAATGTAGTTAGGTCTGAAGATTTGTTGGCATAAGATGAAACATGCCACGTCAGTCAAATGTGGCCACTCACAGTTTAGAAGTGTGTTTCTCTTTTCTCTCTTGTCTATGTATGAGGCTTGTTTTCTTTCCACATAGCCTAATACAAAGTACATTTATGGCCATTATTACAGATGCCTATGCTGTACTGTGTTGCACACGAGCCCTGCAGCATGTTGTAAAAGGTGAAATTAAAAGGTTTTTAATGTTTGGCACACTAGGTGTTACACATTAACATTTGTGTAAAACTTAATGGGTTCAGTTGTTTATCAAGCAAAATAGTGAAAAAGGCTTGACTTTTAATAAACTTGCTTCATGGGTCAATCAGTGTCTCCAGACTTACAGTTTTTAATCTAATGCACATTAAACTTTATTTGTATTTTACTGTTTACAAGTTGAAGCATCTTCTGTGCATCTTCTTTGTCCTCCTTTTTTCTGTATGGGCCTCCTCTCCCAGTCAGCCCAGTGCTCCATACTGGGTGTGTGTGCAGGCAGAGGAGGCAGAGCAGAGCAGTGGTACTGCCCATTCCACCCTCAGCTGCAGAGTGGCTCTGTGGTGGAAGAGATCCCTGCTACACACTGAACACAGTTAACACGTGGATCAAGACTAAAGATAATTTGGCTTGTGTAGGCAAAACAGCCAGTATTCACACAGTAGCGTCCTTTACTGTCAATGTCTAGTTTATGAAAACACTTGAGTGTATTTGCTTTAAGGAGAGATAAAAGTGCACAGAGGGAAAATGAAAGCGACATTTACAATTAATCGTTAATTCACACACACTTGTACTATTGTATTAGGGATGATATGTGCATCCATCTTCTTCTTTACATGTCTGTTTTTCTATATCTGTTCTGTTAATGCATCCAACAGGAACCAGCTTGTTTGAGTCCAGCCACAAGATCACGACCAACCAAAGAAGAACAGAAGTTGAGGTCACTGTGGCAACAGTTTTCTGCAGTTGTAGCTTAGTTCAGACCTGCTGTAGCTCAGACATATTTATAGGATGTAAGGTGTGAAAAGCTCTCCATTCTGTGGTGCCTTTACTTATGTGTTTAGGATCATTGTTCTGCTGTACCAGCCAGCTTCAGCTTGTAGACGGCCACCGTGACATTATCCTGTAGGATACCTTGATAACTTAGTGTCCAAGTCCAGAGGCCGCAAACAGCCCCAAACCATGATGCTCCCTCCACTGTTCCTCATCACTGGACATCACTTCATCACTCAACATTTTCTGAATGGGTGGTAATAAGCACTGACATTAAAAAGAAACAAGAACACAAATATCTCATTGGTAGTTATAAATACTTGACCAGATAAAACAACTTAAATTAGTTTTTGCAGCAGTCTGTTATCTTATTTGTGTGAGTGGAATTTCTTTATGTAATGCAGACTGATATGATTTAAATAAAGTTATTCTATCACTTTCACAGGTTGTCTGTCCTTTTCAGTGCTAATAAATGTTGATATGTAACTTGTGGTATATAGGAGCACCTGAAATAAGCCTAAAAAATAAACAAATGGCGTTGGAGTTGGGTTTACCCAGAATCCAATGCAAATCCATCCTTTTTAAGATTTCCCAAAGACAGACTTTGACAGTCGCTTAGTTCTGAGTAATATACTTGAAATACAAAGCTAAAGTCTCATATTACACAAAACCAGTACCCTACATTTATTATTTCCTTTGTCTGTCAAACTTTGTAAAATAGCTTTTCTTCATACTGTAGCTAGGTAAGTGCTGTATCAATGTACATTGAAGTACAGTGGCTTATAGTTGGAAGACCAGGTAGATGCAATTTCAAAGCCGACCACAGCGGGTCAGTGTTAGACCATAAAAACTCCTGCTGTAGACCGCAGGTCGGTTCCAAGAGAAATGAACAATTGCATAGAACGAGTGTTTTAAACTGCTGTGTTACTGTACTCTTAAAAGGCACTCAAATGATTTTACTAAGGGACATTTTAAATGAACTTTATTTTAAAAAGAACATCATATTCAATTTAGTTGAGTAGACTATGAATAACACAGATTAGAGATGAGATAAAAAAAGAAGGAGACAAAACCTGACCCGGATCAAAGCGATACTAATGTGCTACTGATTTACTGGTCAGTATGATGTGTGCACGTTTAAACACGTTTAACCTGCTGCTGCTTATTAGAGTCTAATTAGAGGTCATCTTTTAAGTGAAAGAAAAGCTTGACACACACACACACACACACACACACACACACACACACACACACAAAGAAACAAAATGTTATGTCTTATAATGTGTTTGCATTGACTGAGTTTGAGGGAGAGCTCAGAGTTTAAGGGGTCTAAACCAGCTGCAGCTGCCCAAGCTTGTCATCCTGCACACACACACACACACACACACACACACACACACACACACACACACACACCACCTCAAA
Source organism: Anabas testudineus (assembly GCF_900324465.2). Lineage (NCBI taxonomy): Eukaryota > Metazoa > Chordata > Actinopteri > Anabantiformes > Anabantidae > Anabas > Anabas testudineus. The sequence continues at coordinate 23,215,842 of NC_046614.1, read as the reverse complement.
CACTCACATGTAGTAGATCCACACCTCGTCACCCACACTGCTCATCTGCATTGTTTCAAGAAGATTAGTCATTCTGACGCATTCACACGAATAACATCTTCTCCATCTGGAAGAGGACAGATGCAGCTAAAGAAATCTGCCACCAGCTCTGCTGCTTGCTGGGACTCAGCTCCCTTTTCTCTGTGGCTATATTTAAATGTACTGTAATGTTCTGTCAGTGACCCAGTTAAGACAACACTCTGCAATGAAAACAGAATCATCTCATTATACTTTCAAAGATGGATTAAGGTATATACCACATATTGGTATATTGCTCTCAGAGCCGTATTGAATTGCTTCTGCTTTTTGCATGAGATTAATTGCTTGTGTAGTTAAGAAGCCATTAAGTGAAAAATAGGTTGCTCATCATCATATTTGCTTATTTAGATGTTTTTGGTTCATTAATTGCACTTTTCCGTCATGTTTTAGTCATTGTGTCACTTTTCATAGGTCAAATGAATGGTTTTCTTCTGAAATGAGACAGACTCATATAACAAGGCACCTGGTCTGACAGAGTGATTGATGGGACATTATTATACATTATGACCTTATTCTAAAGGACATCGGGTCACTTGCTGCTGCACTGAGCAACTTCTCATTCTGACATTTCCAAGGTGGAATTAATTAAATGTGACGTTAATAAACACATTCATTATGTGACAAAGGTTGTCCTTCATAAAAATCAAACGTTTATCATAAACATAAACTCACAATGAACAAGCGGCCAAAGCACAACTCATTGAGTTAAACTATCAAAACTTGGCTAAACATGAATCAAAGCCATGAATCCAATACATAAAACCATGTCACCGTGTGTCAGCACCCTGCTGGCAGGTTTCCCCAAACCTAAAAATAAGTCAAATCTAACCTGAGTGTTGTGGCACTAGCGTTTGTCTCCTGATTGACGTCATTGTTTAGGGCTCAGACTGAGCACAGATTCATAGCAATAAGTCAGTATTCATCATCAGCCACTGACGTACTGTGATCACTTCAAATGTGACATCACTCCTCACTGCCCAAACCTTATTAGTTTTGTATTTTTTAAATTCATATCAAAACTGCCAATGAAATCAAATTGAAAATAAGGCACAAAAAGCAGAAGCCAACCCATGTTCTGTGAAGATGAACATGTAGATCACCTAAAATGGATTCTTTTAATTTGTGAAGTTTTCCATCAGACGCAGTGGAACAGCTGAGGCTGTGTTTACACTGTGACATTTTCCGCACATTGTAAAATCCTCTTGTTTATAAAAGATGATTCAGTTTGAGCATCTAAAAATAAACTGTCAAGAAGAAGAAGTAGAAGGAGCGCCAAGAGATGAAAGCTGAAACACACAGAGAATAGTACAGAAGAGGAATAATTAATAGTTGAATGTGAGTGATGAAAGTGCATACCTGTTCGATCGCTCTGACCTTAGAATAGCCCTGCTGTCATTAAAGTGTCATTCACCCCTTCACATTACAGCAGTCACTGACAGCCTGATTTATATGGATTTAATTATGGATGAAGTCAAAGTCAATGAAGCAAACTCAAATACACATAATTGTACACATGCACATGCTAATATGTATGAAACTGAAAAAACAACAAACACTGAATTCACATGCACTGATCTCAGAACACTTTGTCTCCTCAGTAGCTATTTCTACTGGATCTATTTAAAACACAGGCTGAGGAGGAGCTGAGGAGGAGCTGAAGATGCCAGGCCCTTCAGAGGTCTGCAGGGAAAACACACAACCCATTAACAACTACTCTTCATCATTCATTCCAAAATGGAAGAAAAGCAATAAACAGCGCTGCCTTTCTGAACGAGTGTCCTAGCAGCAGCACCAAATCAGAAAACAATGCAGGGACACAAACTGTGGACAGGATAATGAATGTCCGTGCAACGTCCAGGACGCTGTACAGTCTCACTAAATGTACAAACAGTGTTTGACACAGTCAATTTCATTTAATGATACGATAATTAATTTGTAATCTTGTCATCATGTATCTCTCAAATAAGAGATGTCAGGCTGCATTAGCACTTGGAGTGATTCAAATGATGCAGGGATCAGCTATTATATGCACTTCAGATCAGATCAGCATCGATCCAGTGAAGGGAAAGGTGAAATAGCGCAACATCCATGTAAAGGACTGGTGTTAATGGACTGTGAGCAAGACAACTGTTTCACACAAGCTCTTACTTGTTGGTCTCTTACCTACAGGGATGAAAGTGTGATGACATTATATTTGGACCAAAGGATGCAGCCAGACAAAGACGGTACAATTCAAAGGTTTATTGTACAAGATGATACTTGAGTGATGATTCTGTCACAGAGGACAGCGATAACAAACAAAAAACTAACAATGCAACCTTTACCCAGCCTTTTTTCTCTGAACCAGTATTTTACCCCTTCTCCGCAGACCAACTCGCTGGCAGAGGCACACACTGAGACATCTACAAGATTCAGTGTTCTTTATGCACAGCTGTGTGTGGATACCGTCATTTATTATTTAAATCTTCAACAGGACACAGAGATTTTAAAGTAACTGAACCTGTGAGCTACCATCACATCAGAGAGCTGTTCCATCTGATCGATCTGAAGCTAAGCTGAAGCAGCTAAATGTAAATGGGTATCTACTGTATCTAAGTAGCATTGTCAAAACCCTCTGATGTTTAGCATAAGGGACACATGTGCACCCATTTCCTTGTTGTTTTTCTCATAGATTTGTTTTTACACCATTTTTTTCTACAAAAAAATGCAGCAAAGTAAATTACAGTGGAATATAGCGAGGCCACGGAAGTTTCCTGCACCTGATGATGTTCTGGTTTCTTCGGTCAAGTGCTCTCTGTGCATTTGCTTTCTGTGACAGAAACCCATTATGGATAAGGGAGTTACAGCAATTTAGGCTGCAACCCACTGCTAGCTATTTGGAGCAATATGAATTACAGCAGGGAGAAATGATAGCTGTGTGTGAGCATAGGCTGCTATCATCTCCTATATTAGTGAGGAGGAACAAAGGAAATGAAAGATGAGGAGGAGAATAGGAGATAAAGACAGACAAGACAAGAGGACAGGTGATAGAAACAGTCACATTTAAAAATGTGACTATATTAGGAAGGAAAGAAAAGGAAAGGTTGGAAGTCTGAGCAGAGAAAATGGAGCTGTTCATATTGAACCCCTTGGGGCTGAAGGGATGTTACTTTCAATTGGGTAAAAAACTATGAAGTAAAAGCTTTGCTTCAGATTCCTTTATCTGCCGGGATCCCTGATTTAAGTCCCCGTCAGTATTTCTGACAATTTTTAACAGCACAAAAACTTTGTTGCTGATTGCGTGACATAAACGGATGCAAAAATTAGTATGTTATTGAAGTGCCTGACGCAGTTCACCTGACAAGGACCTCTTGTTGTTTGTGTGAAATATGAGTCTAGTCTACTGGGAACAAATGCAGAATGAGTGTAATGCTGTTAACAGTTCCACAAAAAGTTGTGCAGATGATGTTGAGGATGTGGTGTTGAAGCCTGTCAGAATGTGTTTCCCCTTAGGTACCATAACATAAACCTTACCCACATCACGTGGGGGCGTGTTAGGAAAGTAGCTAGTCTTCATTTGGCTTGTTGACACTGAGAAACACAGCTTCTTCTAAATGGATTTCACAGTTGACCATAGGCACCGCTTCATTCAGAGTTTGGCCTTGTGTCATTTACTGATCAGTGGTTTACAGATGCGTCGTCTTACAGCTTCTCGTGTCTCCAGATCCTTTGACTTTTTGGTTATTTCTAGGTTTTCACAAACATATGACTCGTCTCACACTTCTGGATACAACTGTTTATTAGAAACTAGGCCCACACATGCTGCAGAATATGCACAGATCCCACTGTTAGACAGCAGTCCAGCAGCAGGTTAATAATATCAGTGCAAGTATCTGGGAATCAAGGACTGTTAGTGGTTCAGCAGCTCGTCTCTAAGGAGCCGCAGCAGACACACAGGCATTAACTGTCTCTTTGTAATGCTAATGTGCTCCAGCAATGTCAAAGCCAGACATGCAGAAATAGACCAAAAGACAGAAAAAGACAACAGTCAGAGGGCCAACACACTTTTAGAGATAGATACGCACACATTTTCATTTATAAAGTTATGAGGACCATCCTAGGTACGACGCTTTCCCTGACCCTAAACCACACAGCACACACACACACACACATGCAAAGACACACACAGCTCCGGGTTTGTCCAGAGCATGGGAGGTGTCTTCTTGTAATAACTAATGGCTCGTTATGCAGACTAATTAATATATCAGAGATCTAAGCCAGATCTGGTGGAGCGGCGCCGCACAGCAGTAGACAGTTTTTTTTTTTTGGCCCAGAGTATGACAGAATGAAAACTGACACCGACAGTGTGTCTCCATCGAACAGCGACTGCACTATTGATTCCACCATTCACAGCTATTGTAGTAAATGCCAACAGTTATCTTTTTGTATGCATTACACTCAGTTCTAGATTTGTATCCAATAGGAGACAAGTTTGGTTTGATCAATGATAATGTTGGTGGATGGGCTGCAATATAAATATCACTTTCAGGAAGAAATCAAGGGCCTCACTCCATCTATACGAGCATTAAAGAATGAATCTAATACGTGATCTCATTGTCTGGACTAACATGGTGGACTGTGAGACTGACGTCTCCATCCCTAAAGCCAGAATGTTGCTGTCTATGTTTGTATAGAGGTGTGTCCTCTTCTCATCTGACAACAGCGATATATCAAACGCCACATCACAACAGCTACATTTTTCCAGCTATCAAGATATTTGTGTAAAAACTGACACATCATTTATCTTACAGCTTGTTAGATAATGCACACTTTGAAAGCAAACAATGAGGAAGAGCACTGATCCAGAGGAAGGCTTTTCTGGCATGGGCTGCTCATTAAAACTGAGAGGTGGTGACCAATAAGCACTAGAACGAGAGGTTGCACGTGACTGTGGTAGCTGCACATGATGAATATATTAAAACCATATTTGACAGCAGCAATATTTTTCTGTGCAGGGGAGCTTGTTAGAGAATGAGTGGATCATTTATTACGCAGCTTGTTAGACTGGTTGTTGTTGCTATCTGGCATGCATGTGATCTGCATATATCCTGCATTAGGGTTGTATAATGTATACTGGGAGCCCCTGCAGTCATCCTCCCTTGTGGATTTGTCCTGTATCTGTACTGCATTACATTAGAGCAGCAGAAGAAACGAGTAATGGCTACGACAAAACTGCATAAAGACGATGACTTAGCAGTCTTTCTTAGTTTTCACTCATTTCCACCGGTTTTTAAAAAAATCCACTTGCCAGATGATTTAAATAGTTGTAATAAGACTGAAATATTGTTGAAGCTTTCCAGTTGATTAAAAGTGAGGGCTTCTATCCAGGAGATGTATCACATCTAGAGTATATACTTTATCCCACATTGTGTAAAGAAAGTTGAGCTGAGAAAGGCATTCTCTACCCCATCACAATTTAGCTCCATTATCTAATGAGTTTGGATATGACTGCACTGCTGCACTTACAGTAAGTCAGCTACAACACTGTGTCATCAAATATCTTCCACCATTACAAAATCATTTAATAGGTTGATTATGGCAGGGGAAGATGGGAAGTAAGTCATACATTTTGTCAACACTGCTTCGGAGATCACTGAATTAATCTCTATTTTAAGACTTCGACTTCCGACTAATTTCCCTTTCAATAACAACAGCACTAGGAAGAAAAGAGGTGAATGACAGATGAAAAAAGAGATGACAAAAGGAGGAAGTGCAAGAGAAAGAATTGTTGGGATACTATTGTATATTTCACTATGTGTGTTTGTGTGTCTCTGTCTGTAGCCGCAACCCAGTCTCCAGACAACAAGATGATGCCCGGCAATTATGCAAAGTCCTGGATATTGAAAGATTATGATTAATGAAGGTGTCACTATACTTCTAATAATTACACATCATAATTTAGATATGGCAATGTGATATGAGAATAATAAACATAACATGAAGCGCCCATGAAAAAGTAATTAATGGACAATTACCATTCATATGTAAAATAATCCATAATCTCCAGAAATCCCACAAGATGCATCTGAGTTCATCACAATCAGTGAAAAAAGGAAATGACAGATCTTCCATTTCATTGTACACATATGTATTCACCTACTTTTCACAGTGGAACAGGAATGAGAAAGAGAAAAGTGAGAGAAAGAAAGATTATATGTTGAGAAAATTGATGTTTGTGCTGTTGATGAAACACTTTAGTTTTAAGTTTTGCAGCTGTTTTACAAATCTATCCATCACATCATGAGGGACCAATAGAGAGTGAGCTGTGGCTGTGCAGGAGTACAGTATAAACACAAAAGAAAAGACAGACATGGCAGGACAGCCTAGAGTAGCAGAAAAATCTCTTTATAGCTGCTTGCTGACAAGGAAAATCATTGCTTTTACAAACTATGTAAGAAGAACATAAGGAGAGAGAAGAGATAAAGAGAGAAAGTTGGAAAATTAATGAAATCGTGCAAAGACATTATTAGAGCACTAAGCTGATGCTGTAAATGCAACAGAGGAATAAACACATTGCACAAATCGCTATATTAGCTGGTTCGATTATGTTTTGTACCTCAGTGGTGAGACACCATCGCTCACTTCAGTTCACCTATGGCAGGAAACAAGGACAAGCTGTTAGGTTTTCACTTCACAAACACATTTGAAAAAAGAGCTGTGCGTAGGTGCACTGATGTATTGTCAAGACAGAGGACGGCAGCTGACTGATCCTATTAGGTTTTTCTCTTGATAAACACACACGTGTGAACATACACCTGAAAAGCTAAACACACACACATGCACATGAAGAAATGAGTTGCACATTAGCAAATCTCTCTCTCTATCACACACTTTGCTGTGTGACTCAGCTGTGTCATATTCACAGTTGAACAGAGCGACGAGTGCAAAACTAAAGAACGCCTGTCAGGTTTATTTCTGTCTCCGGCTGGTTTTTGCCTGGGTGACGGCGTCGCTGTGAACAGAGCTTCACGCTCTGATCTGCTGCTGTCCCACTTCCCTGTCCCCTCTCTCTAAAAAAAAAATAATTATAGGTGATGATTTCTGCAGCCTCCATAACTTTTCGTAATAAACCTGTACAGAAAATAGCAAGCTGTGAAAATACACTTGTAGATGGGGTTGAAAAGAAATAAGATAAAATACCATGCAAATAGTTTTAGATACAAATCACGTCACTACTGAACCTTTCCCAAAACAAAGCTGGTTTTCTACCTTCCAGGAAAGAATTTCAATAAACGTGTTTGCTGCTTTTGTAGAATAATTTGCAGAATATTTAAAGGCGCCCTGTGAAGTTGCTGGTTGTTTCAACATTTCTAGGAATTGTGACCCAGTAATAAACAGTCTTGTTAATCTCAGACATTTGTATTTTTGCCCTGATCTGGCCCTTTATTTGCTGACATGTAGTGAAATGTGAGACCTCACAGTAACACACACGTGTGTGGATTTCTAAACCATGTACAATCACTTCACCTTAGCACACGTGGACACATCTAGGATAATAAAAGCAAACAATGCACTGGACCACAGTGTGTTTGAGTATTTAATCAGATCTGTGTGACTGTTTTAACAGTCACCAAGGTTTTCAGAGAAGCACAATACTCATGTCAACTCTGTCTCCTAAAAATGATGTTGCGGTGACAACATACCTATTGACTGGATTATGTTCAGAGGCAATGGGGTTTTTATTCTGAATAAATGAAGCACTCCTTTTATTAACAGCAGCAGAGACAACAGTGGTAACACAGCCTACAACTGTCACACCTAAGCCATTCATAGTCCAACAAAGGACTGTAGTTAATGTTAGGGAAAGATTGTGGTTACATTTTAGTAAACAAAGACTTTCAGCTGTGCAGATTTGTAAGGTGAAGATAGTGCAGGTGTAGTTTCATGCATTTCCACTAGGGGTCTACTGAAGAACTGTTTCCGGCAAATAAACTGCAACATGTCAATGGCAGGTAGTGAGGACTGGCCTTGGACTTGTGCTCATTGTATCTTTATTAAATGCCAAATGCTTTTTATTCAGATTTTGTTCCTGCTGATAATGCGCGGATAGACACTGCAGTGAATTGACGGACGAGGTGGACACAGTTAAATGACCATTTTTGGCCCCTTTTCTATCCTGTATCACTATTGCATCGCTACGACAACATAATTTAACAAACTACGCAGAAAAAAAGCTAAGTTTAGTGTGTTTACATGTTGTTTTTATTGCAAGCTAAAACTGTAACAGCTTAATCATTTGAGCCAGACTGAAGAGGACCCAGAGCCAGGGACAGTTTCTCTTTTCACCAGAATTGGATGAGAACACATTGTTCATCACTGTGGCTGCACAATGATGTCATCATCATAATGAGCATCCAGAGAAATGTTCTCCTCTCACACTGACTCCAATCTGTTTTCTCACAGTAGGACTTGGACAGCATATCCATGTGTATTTTTTGACCTGTTCAGGCTGTGTTTATGTGTTTGTTCCCTGTCCAAACGTGTATTTTATGAGGACCAGTCAGTAGTCAATCTACAGATTTGTAGACTTGAGGACACTTTTGTAAATATGTAATTTAGTTCTAGTTTCTTTAAAATGAATGAGCTAAACACCTACTGAAACAAATCAATGCAGAGGACAAAAACAACACACGAGAGGCCATAAGGAGACTGTTAGGCTCCTTGAATAAGTACTAGAAACAACCACAAATGTCAAAATTGTATCATATTTTCCACATTGTATTTCACTTAAAACTACTAAGTGCCAGCCACTTAAAGTTTGGCTGGCACTTGTACAACTGTACAATCTTCTCTTGCAATGGTTTAATAGGATTTAACTGGAGAAGAACTCCTAATACGGGCGCAATGCATTTTCATTCCTGGAAAGAATTAGATTTTTTGGTGTTTGACAGGGCTAAATAAAGTGTAGAATAGTCAGAGATGGTTTCCATATTTTCCAGTACTACGGGGGAATCTTGGGGAGGTAAAGACATAAATAACCAAGACAGAAGGTGTCTTAGAAATTCTTTTAATGAATTGTAAAGATAAACTCAAAACCTTGATAAAGCTGAATCAAGTCATATATGACGCCCCAAATTCTAATAGGGATGGGTTCCTGTTATTTTATAGTCAAAGCTATGAACGCAGTATGTCACTAAGGGCACCCACAAGTACAGAGGTGTAAATGTGTGTGAGCATGTGAGTGTCACAGGCTGTGCCGTCGCATCGGGTTTCTCATTCTGCCAAGACTGGCACTCTGCTTGGACAGAGGAACCAACCCGTAATGAGATCTCACTTCTGGCTCGCCTTCCTGCGGCGATGGCGTCAGCAGTCTCAGAAAAAGACATCCACCAATTAGACACAAATATTCAAATTATGAAAGCGAGAACCACGCACGAGAAAAATATAGAAAGTGTAATGTGTGAGTAAATATAGCAAGTTGTCCCGCAAGTAAAAAACTCTTGAAAGAGTCATCTCACTGTCTGTTGTTTGTGTGCTGTAAAATCCTATTTTCTGCCTTTCTTCCTGTTGAGATGAGGATTGGTGATGATGGCTACCACAGGTTTGCACAAGAGCAAACAAGTTGCACGAGGTGTTTAAAATGTGTAATGCACATGAAATTTATTGTCCTATATGAGCAAGACAAGTAACTCTATCACTGCTGGATAATACAGACAATGCTGTAATCAGGATTTTTAGATACTGATGTCATGCATCACATTTTCTCCAACTCGACTCACTGCCCACAGAAAATGTTGATCAGATACTGACTGTATTTTAGTTGTGCAGTGATTATAGTGTTTGTAGTTGTTTTACCCTCATGCATATCCCCTCACAGCAGAAACAGCTGTTTATTTTATTTTATTTTATTTTGTCCAAAAAGTAGTTAAAGTAAAAAAAGTAAAATCCAGAGTTAACAGTGTGACGTGCAGGGATCACAGATGTGTGTGCAATTCAACACAAAGGCTTTGAGTCCAGCTCATAAATCCTGTTTCCTACTCACTCAGTATGTTCACAACTTTTTATCATTAATTTCATGTAAACTCAATTACATCAGATCAATCAGTCAATCTCAGAAAACTGCAATTAATGCCAACTTCAAAGAATGATTGATCATTTTTAAGTTTGCTTTGATTTTGCTATAAAATCCCTGGTGTGTTCTGTAAAGCAACAGCCTGGTTATGTGAGATTAGCTGAGACCAGAGTCTAAAAAACATTAGAACAAAGATGTTATGTAATGTTTGGTAACCAGCTTAATCATTTGGGTTTCTAGCACAACTGAGATGTGCAAGAAGTGGATAATACTGTGACTGGGTAAAAACTGCCCCTCCGAGCTTTTTTTGTGTCTTTAAACAGTTTATTATTTATAGGTGACCGGTGTCTTCCTCAGCAGAGCCTGGAAATAATGGACAATTACAGAAAATGTGCACACACAATCCACAAAAGTTTACTGAAGAGGCTTAGTGCTGGAGCAGGAAATACATCCAACTATGTGCCATTGGTGTGTGAGCAATGTGTTGAAACTGGGGCAATGATAACAACACGTGAGTTTATAATACAGAGAGTATTGCATAAAGAGCCAGTGTAACTGTATAATCATATCCACTATTGGAACATCCAGCTTTACTTAGAGGAGCAAGAGCACACGAGACATCAGGACACCAGTATAGTTTTATAGCCTATTGAAGCACACAAATCACAAAACCAATTTAAAACATCTGTTTTCAGATTCATCAGCCATCAGGAAAACAAACAAGTGTTTGGAAACGACCAAAGTGCCTTTAAGAAAGTCAGAGCAGCAGCTGAAACTGCTCTTTACTGTAAGTGAGGAAAAGAAGAGCAGAGTCCACCACATGATTATTCAGCTGGTGACTCACGGTTCCCATACAGTATAAAAAGCACCTTTCCTCTGATTATGTCATGTATAAATACTTATATCATTACACACTGTGCTCACACCTTCCCCATGGTTTTCTACTGCTAGGCAGATCTATTTCTGCTCAAGCCTTGTCATGCTCAGCGGGTAATCAGAGCATGCACGTGAAGCAGCTGTTAGCACGGGGGAACCTGAAGCACACACACACCTATGCCAGGAACCTGAGCTGGTGACAGCGTGGCCTCCTGGTGGGTTATTTTAATCCACACTTACAAGATGTGTTCAGCTTTGTTTGGAGACATGTCAGACAGAGATAGAAAGGATTCTTAATTCTCACAAGTAGCACTGCACTCAACATTTGCTAATTACTATTTATTGTTTGGTTTATGGAGTAAATTAGTCATCTTTACATTAACTGAATTTTATGTACTGTATGATGGTGAAAGAACAAGGTTCAACTACTAAATGTCATGATATCATGGAGTGCTTTTACATTTCAAACTGAATCAACATGTTTCTGCTATGACACATTTTTCACATTAGGCTGACAGCAGCAATAACAAAGGTATGAATACTTATTAGAGAATTAGTATTATGTTTGAAAGTTGCTTTGGTGAAATGCCTTTTTTAATCCTTTTGAACTCCAATAACTGGATACTGCTAATTAATCATCTAATAAAAGTCTCCTGTCAATCTGTCAGTCAATCTACAATAACTCGGTGGGTTTAAATTCACTTTCTACTGTGATGATTCTAATGACACTAATTAGCTGCACCCAGACAAAGCTTACTCCCCAGTTTACAAGTTATGTATTAAGCCATATGGGAGTATATTGGATCACAGGGGAATACATAATGAAAAAAATTAACAGATTAATTAGTTAAAGAAAAGAAGGAAAGAAATATCATTTGTCAGACTAGTCATGTTTTCATGTTGGTTCAGGTGCAATTTTGTATTTTACTACTTAATACGGATGGGCAATCTGACAATCTTCTATAATTGACAGGCCTATCAATAAATTCAAGTAACCTTAATGTTAGTATTGCTCTTATCAAGTCTTCCTACAAGAGCGACCAAACAGGTTTGTCCCTTCTTTTACAACCTAAACAGTAGGAGTATCTCTTAAAACAACGTACCAGAACTTTGTCTTTGTCCAAACCATCTGTGTTTTCTAACACATCTGTCTGCTCCAACCTAATGCACACTTTCTTACTTTGCCTGCATCACCCAATTTTCTTTTTGCTAAATGTAGGAAACCCCCACCCCAGGGGAACATTGTATTCTGGGCAGGAAATTAAATGTACTCATTATATATATTTAGTGCAGCACATACTCAAAACAAGGAGAGATTGTTTCTTTGAAAAGCTGTTCACCAAATGGGATTTTTAGTCTGATCTAACCAAAGACAACCACAACTATGATACTGAATAGTAAAATCACAAACATGTAAAGTCAAACAATCAAGTCACAGCATCACAGAAATAAATAGAAAAATTAATGTAAAAGTAAGAGTAAAAAAAAAAAACATCACGTGTGTAAGTTGTATTTGAAGCCGTGGAGTCACTTAGAATATATTTAGCCCTGAATTCATTCTGTATATGAATCATATCCCAGGAATACACAGTCACATTCACAAATACACAGAGAGACTGAAATAGATACTAGCACACATGTATAGACATGCAGACAAACACTCCAGATGCATTGAATGTGACGTGACACACTATTTAGGAATCCACACGCCAACAGCATCCATGAGATCAAGAATAACTTCCCGTACCATAAAGGAAAGTTGTGCATCTGAATAACAACATCTACTGTAGACACAGACTGTCCCCCCATGTATAGTGAGCTGACTCAGAGCAAGGGCCTGTTTATGTTTGAGCATCTGTCATCTGCAAGGACAGAAACTTCAGAGCTAAAAACACTGGGCACCTGTTCCCCGGGTCCCACAGGGAGAAATTCCACTCCTCAATCACTGTGTGTGTGTGTGTGTGTGTGTGTGTGTGTCGACACTGGACTTTCCTGTCTCACATGGCCACTGTGCAACACTGCTTCCTTTATGACCACTATTTAAAGGCCGGTGTGGAGCCAGAGGAGCTTCAGCAGGTGATTTAAACCGAAGCCCTCGCTCTCTTCGCACTAGCAGTTCAGCCAATAACCAACTGATGATCTAGAAGATTCTGGATGTTCCAGTGAAGACCCATCCTGCCTATAAAGACTGAGGCGCTTGGACTTTTGTTCATTGTCATCTGAAACTAAACTTTGCAAATACGTTTTTTTTTTAAATTGAGGAATTTTTGGAAAAGAAGCTGAATACTTGCTGAAGCAAAAGCTATTTACATTCACTTGGACTTTTCTTAACTCAACATTTTCCAGAAGACAACCAGGACCTTTTAAGAGATCCAGTAAGGTTTTAAGACTTTAACATAACATTCAGAGCCTTTTGCGTTGATCTAACTTCCTATTTTTTGGAAGCATTTTCACAGATGCTAACCCTGTGAAGAGACACAACACACTCTGTGAGAACCTATTAGAATTTACATCCAAAGCAGAGGAAAGAACACAAGAAAAATAAAATCTCAACATCCCATCTGGTATCCACTCACGATGAGTAGAGGGGGAACTGCCACACTTTCACCACAAGAGCCTCAGGCTTTTAAACGAGCAGTGCGGAAAGTAAAATGTGCTGCAATGGTGGCCAACTTAGCCAAGAGCTGGCAGGGTTGGGCTAATGAACATGCAAACAAGCAGGATGCCATCCCCAGTGGCTGGATGCCTTCATCGGTTGTGGAGGAAGACAAAAAGGAACGCAGTCATGTGGTCAAACTTACTGTGACCCCACGTGTAATCAATGCAGATGACACAGATAACGGTGAGAGTAAGATCAGGACCTGTTCTGTCAACCACATGGTTCAGCCAAAACGCAGCAAATGCAGCAGTAACGATCTGGTTAGCGCCATCCGAGACAAGATGGAGTTGGGCCCTGACGAGAGCAAGCCATTCCTGGGCAATGAGTCACCAACACGACGGCGCCACATGAGGGCGCTGCAGAGCGCAGAAGGAGGTGGAGTGGTCCAAGACAGGAAACTGATGCTCCAGGAGAAAAAGCTGGGGTCGAGGAGTAGCAGTGTGGACACAGAGGACAGCGGGATAGGAGAGGAGGCAGGACTCAGCGACAACAGCGAGTCCAAATCTGAACAGAATGAGGTCCAGTCCAAGAAACACACCAACAGGCCAAAGGTAGAGTGGTTAATTAAAAAAGGAGAAGTGAATAGAAGTAGATAAAAAAACATTTTGAATTTGGATGAATTAATTTAACAATGTAAGAAATCAGCTGTTTAGAGAAAAAGCAGAGAAACAAAGAAGAGAGACAACTAGCTCATTGGCCAATGCATCATTATGAGGTGTAGACCTCTGTCAAACACAAACATTTATCATCAAGCTCTAACTTAATTAAGATACCGATACTTCTTCATCAGCAGCAGTGGCTCAGTGGTTGGTATGATCATGATCTGCTTTGGGAACTTCATGAGGCATAAACCAAAAGAAGACATGACTTATTACAATTAACATTTGAACCAGTATATGTCAATGTTAAACTCCAAATTTGTCCTCAAAGAGTACAAAATGATCAGTGAAAGCACAATGATGACAGCAAATGCCCAAAACTACCAAACCTCATCTTTTGTGATAGAGGTCATGTTTATTTCATGCCCCCACATATTTGAATGTTAGCAACAGGTCTAACAGATATGACCTAATATGACCCTGAAAATTGCCTTTAATTATTTTTTTATTAGGAGACACCTATGAACTGTCAGCATTCTCTATAGCCACAAAAAATATTTCCCTTGTCCCTGAATCAAACACACAGTGGAGAGCAAATGCTTTACAATAAAGCATAAATCTTCCCACACAAGTCAAACAGCATGAACACGAACATTTAGGCAGAAGTCACCTGGAGAAATCTGACTCCCTCATGGACACCAATCAACATAGCAGCTGCCTAACTCCAATCCTAAAATCCTCCTATAAAAGGCAAAGGACGTGCTGGGGTGGTTGCCCAAAACATTAAAACACGAGCTGGACTGCAGCGCAGTGGAATATAGGAACATAAATAAATAAATATAGTCACGCTGTGCAACACGCTCTCCGACCTGACCTTCAGCCAGTGAGAGGAAAATTAGGTGAAGGGGGAGAGGGTAGCAAAGGACATGATCGATACAGATAATATGAGGAACAGAAAGAGACACACTGATAATAATTTAGGAAATTAAAAAGCTTCAAGACATATGACAAACAGAGGGATGACAGTTTTTTAACTAATTTTATATGTTTAAGGATCCATGTATTGTCCTGGAGCAGTGTAGGGATATATAATTAACAAATGATGAAGGAGGTTGTAAAATTAACGCTGATCTTAGTATAATGGTTGAGGCTGTGTGAAATAACATATCCCCACAAAGTTATTAGTTTGGTTTCATAGTGCAACAGATTTCTTTGAATAATGGGATTTATACTTTAAAAATATGTTATTAACAAGTAAATGAACTACACCTCTGGTTTGAGAGTCTTCAAACAAACTGTTTCCCTCATGCGTCACATCCGATGTGCAGAGCATTAACACAAATTAAACAAGTTCTAAGCAGCAAAGATGGTGGCAGAGAATTAATAAAAAGGAATCAGGAGCATTATCACTTTAAGGGTTCACAGAGTTTCATGGAAGGTCCCTAAGTGACAAGTCTTCACATTTCATAGACCAAATACCAAAGAGATCTGTTGACACTGATCTGAAGGCTTGGCAAGCTGAGGAAAATACCGACGTAAGAGGAAGGAGAGGGGGGAGGAGAAGACATAAGGGGGGAAGGAGAAAACAGCGGGAGACCAAGCGAAAATAGGAGATTAAACAGGAAGGGCAAGAGGAGATTTTGATAAATGAGAGCATAGAAAAAGACAAGAGGAGGAGAGTGCAAGAGCGAAAACAAAATGAGAGAGAAGGTAAAGAGAACAAAGGAGAGATGAGAATGAATAAAGGGAGTTTCATGTTAAGATTTTAATTGTAGCACAACTAAGAGTCTGTAGAAGCATTTTGTGTAATATTTGAGTCCCAAGAAGCACAAAAAATGATCTTAGAGCAATTGTGATGTTTGAGCACGCTAGTCTCTAATATCCCATTAATAAACTATATATGTGTTAGAATAAAGATAAGGTCTTGCAAGGGATCAATTACACCAAGCAGGAAGAAGCTTATTTATAGGTAGACGATCATTTATCAGCATTAATATATAAGAAAATAAGTGGAGTCACTGCCAGTTTTAGCACATCGGAAATAGCAAATGTAACTTAGTCTTAACTGACAAAGAGCAACAAATGTTTGCAACATGATCCTGTGCAGTTTATGGTAAAGAAAGCTGGTATGTTTATGTTTAGAACCTCAGTAAAGCTGCTGGACTTGCAAAGATTAAAATAATGGCTCCGCTTGTGTACAGAAGACTGATGTTGCACCTTTTAGTGGATTTGTTTGTATGAAGGTTATCAGCTGGATTTGACCTGTTCCCTGACATTTGCTGTATCTCCAGATTAAAATTGCCACAATGGGCGATGTTAGAAGCCGCTGGCAGAAGTGGTCTCAGGAGCACATTGAGGGCCAGAAGCTCAACCCCTTCAGTGAGGAGTTTGACTATGAGTACGCCATGTCTCAGCGCCTCCGTAGGGGCGACTCTGGCTACGGTCGACCCAAAGACGGTTCAAAGACGGCCGAGAGGGGCGACAGGGCCCAGAAACACATATTCAGGGAGATGGAGGAGATGGTGTGGATTATCAGAGACATGGGCTTCAAGGATAAAGAGGGGAGGACCATCATCACCTTCGGCCGGCTTTTCGACCGCTACGTGAAGATCTCAGATAAGGTGGTGGGCATCCTGCTGCGCTGCCGCAAACACAAGATGCTGGACTTTGAGGGCGAGATGCTGTGGCAAGGACGGGACGATGATGTCATCATTACGTTAAGGGACTGAGTTCTCAAGTGTTTGGAGAAACCAAACACATTATATTCACATTAAATATCAATATATTTTTACCACTTACACGCACACACCAGACTTCCAGAGCTGTTCTTCTCATATAGCTGATTAATCAGGCAGTGAAGGGAAGCTATCTTTAGCATGGTAACCATGCTTGCCTTCCAAACTATGCCACATCCTAGAAGCTTCAGGAATCCACCACAATGTCAGTCATGTTGAAATGTTCTTCTCGGATTATGGCTGAGAAATCTCAGTTGATTTCACCTATTAACAGTTTGCTATTAACAGTTTGCTGAGGTTAATATGAGTGTTGCCTTTGTCAGATATAGCTGGGTTTGTTGGTCAAAGGGCAACATTTCAAGACAAAAACGATGCAACTAAAGTTTTTTTCCCTGTTGTGAACAACGTCCGAGTTTAAAGTTTTAAGTTACACCAAAACCAGCAACTCATGTTTTAAAAACTTTTATTTATTAAATGTATGAATAAATGTGATTTTAGCTTTACCTGTTTGTAAAATGTAAATTACATCCTCTTAACATCTAGGTGAGATTCAAGTTGCATGAATGAAACATAGAGGTGCTTAATAAATACATTTTGACATTTCTTTTCTTTCAAAGTGAAAGCATGTGTGTCTTCTCACAGAAGTACAATTTATTTACAGAAGTGTTACAGAAACTGTGTAAATGGTGTAGTGTGCACAAATTGCAATTACTGTAAATGTTTTGTTATGTCATGTTTTGTGTCAATGCTAAAAATCAAAATAGCATTGGGAGAATTTTATCATTTGTGTTATGTTTAGGATACAAACACGAGACACAATGATGTTAATAAAGGTTTACGTTCAAATTCTGCCATGTTGTTTTTTTAAATAATAAATTGGATTGTGTGGGATATTGCAACCCTGTCTCCAAAAATGCATTCCTACACAAATAAACTGCACTCACAGATACACTGATAAGGGTAGCCAGGCTTTGCTTGCTGGTTGACATTAACTAACTTGGTTAACTTGGCTTGTTATGGCGATTGGTGTCATGTTCACGTTGATGTAGCCAACAAGGCTGAACAGAAAGTCATTTTGAATGACTCTCATCTCTCATCATGGTCAGGAACTGAGCAGCAGATTTAATTGCAGTTTAGTCTCTAGTAAAATCATCACGTCTGCTCTCCTAGAAAACAGTGCTTAGGGTTTGGCTTTCATAAAATAAAGCCGCTATGCCAGGGTTTGCTTGGAACCAGACTGAGAAATTTTAAACTGGCCTTGATGCAGGTGTTTTGCACAAAATGTTGAAATTACAGCTTTCACACCAGCAAAATACAGCTAAACAAAACAAGGGTAAATGCACCACAGTTTGTTTTATCGGCACCAACGAATTAAGTCTGAAAGCACTCTTATTAAGACAAATAAAGGCATTGTCACAGTTCTACCTTTTGTTCATGTTTGAACCTCTTTCTGGGCATTGTCTTGTTTTAGCCTGAACCTGTCGTCACTTTCTTTTGCACCAAAGCAGGTGAAACTGATTCAGAATCACCTTTGTCTCCTATGTGCTCAGATTGATGTCCCTGACGTTTAACTGATTTGGCCTTTTTAAATTCCTTTAATGTGCAGTCGAGATCTTTTTTCCTTTTATTGTCTGAATTGTTGTAACATCTTTATTTACAGAGTTAGGGTTTTTAATTAGTGGGGGAGAAATCAAAGCTTTCTAAAGCACTGAATCAATATGAAGCAATTTGGTTAGAAATAGTTGCCAGTTAAAAAAAAGTCGACATCTTCAGACGAAAATCTTGATTGGGTGAAATGAGGCTGAGGCGAAGACGAATCAGTCTTTTTGCTGCTTTGTTTCACCTAATAATAATAATATTTTGTGTGGAGTTTACCTGCATTACCTGTAAATTTATTTAAATGTATGATTCAGTTTCCTATTAGTGTCACATTAATTTACCTGGGGCTACTTTCTTTGACTGACTGACTATATCATGTGTAAGTGGTATCTGTCATGATGCTGTATGTGTGTGTGTGCACACGTATGCTGCACACGTCTCAAGATGTTTTTTATTTAATCAACACATCCTTAATTCATGAAAGGAAAGATCATTTGGAATCAACTGTTCTGTTGGACACAGTAACACTGATCGTCATCGACAGTCTCTTACTGTATGTAGCAGATAAATATTTCATGATAAAACATTTACGATACAATTATGTACACAAGAGCAATAAAAGATGGAAGAATTTATAGGGTAACTTTTTTATATTTCCACCTGATCTTATTGCTTTAGTTTCTTGGCTGCGTCCGCTGTGTCCTCATTTACTGATGCCACCATTACAATGAAATATGGCCTAATCGCTCTGAAAAGTCTACAAGGTTGCAGACTTGCTAAAAATCCTTGGGGAAGTCTCCAAGTTCATTCCAGAGCACTTAAGTACTTGCCAGTGCTGTGCTGAGACAGTTTTACAGTAAGTCCTTATGGGCTACAGTGTGTGGCTCTCAGACCAGACACTGCTGGCAGATCACAGAGCTTTATCAGCATGGACCTCACCAGGGCGTGCCCTGGATAAGACAAGGGATGGAAAGGTGTGATGCAGAAGAATGGTAAAGGAAATTAAAAACCATGTGAAAGAGTTGGAGTGAATTTCTGCATAATGTGGGAATCGAACGAAGCAGAGGGAAACAGATTCAACAGTTTCAGTGTCAAAAAGAGGAGAGGGGTTCTCAGACGCTGGCAACCACTTGACGTTTGAGACAAGGCAACAGTCGTACATGTTACCTACATTTTGTTGCAGCAAATTTAATACACTTTTACAGTTTGGATACTTCCACACGAATGGCTTAAATCTGTCCCTTGGATAACAGGTAGAAGAGGAACATGGAGGTGGTGTTGAGAAGGAAGAAGAAAGCAGCTATAAGGAGACTGAGGAGTTACAATGGGATAAAGAGAGAATAGTTTGGGAAGAAAGCACCATCGAGTTGGAGAAAATAGGAAGGAGGTGATAAGGGAAAAGGACAGAGGAGACAAAAGTATAAGTAAATAAAAGAGTAGGAAGAAGAGAATGGAACTGAAGAACAGAAGTAATTGAATGTAGAAGACACAGTAGAGAATTAAAGACTATAAGGAAAGGAGACCACAAAGAAATGATAGAAGGAGACGGGTCAGAAGAATTAAAAATCAAAGGGGGCACTACATTCAGGCCGGGAGTCTGTGTCGAAGCTCAGCTCTTTCCTATTTGCTGTCAGTGATTTACTGAGCAGAAACACGCTGTTGTTTGAAATTACAATTTCCCTGTGGAGAAAAGAATTTCTGTCTCGATTTGCATTTGCACCATCTGAGAACCTCCTGCTGGTTCATCCAATTTTAGTGTGTGAATTTGTCTTTTTGTCTTTGTGCATGCGAGTCACGCCAGTGTGTGTGTGTGTGTGTGTGTGTGTGTGTGTGTGTGTGTGTGTTTGATGTGTCTTCACTGTGCACTGCGCATGTGCATGCAAGTCATGCCTTTGCCTGTGTGTGTGTGTGTGTGTGTGTGTCTGCCTAGTGTGACCTGCCTTCCTGTCACGCAATTGCTTTGTGTGTGTGTGAGTGAGAGAGAGACCTTAATACAAGCTGATCGGTTTGGTCGCCAGGGAGTCTGGACATCTGCCAGAGAGAGAGAGAGAGACAGAGGCAGAGAGAAATAGTGAGTGATGAATAGAGAAAGATAGAAGAAGCAGAGGACAGATTTTAGAAAAGGAGATAGAGGGAGAGAAAACAATGTGGGGTGTGTACAGACAGCAGGCTAATGCTTCACACTCCAGACTTCAAACCTCTGCTTCTTTCTGCAACTCATTCTGTCTTTATTGTGCTTTTCCTTTCCCTCTCCACGTCATTTTTCTGCTTTTACTTTCCTTCTCATCTGTCCCATAGGAGCTTTGCAGTGTGTTAAGGTTCAAGAAAGTTTTGGGCAAATGTATTTGTTGTCAACCTGCACTCGTTCCATCATGAATTATGTTTGCTACAAAAATGTAATCACAGTTCCAGTTTAGTTGCATACGAACCCAGTTCCACAAAGGAGACAGGGTTGTTAGAATTATACATTTCCTGGAGGGAACCGGATTCTTTATGACCCCTAGAAAAGTCTTTGAGGAGTCTGTAAATACCTTCAGAATCTGGAGTTACCTCTGTTACTTCAATGTACTGTATGTAATACATTAGAGACGAACGATGGGGATAACTGAAGTAATGACAACAATGATGTCAAAAGGTTTTTTTAGGACGACTAGTCACCACTTCTTCCTTTTTCTTTTAACATTTCAACATTTGACTTTCTCAATTGATGCATTATTTAGTCTGGTTTCTAATGTGTAAGTCTGCAGAGTTTATAGCCTTCAGTAATATGCAAAGTAAGTACACAGGCCTCACTGTTTAATGAAGATAAGATAATGTCACAATTATTTAGTTAAATCTAAACATATTCATGAATCAAACATATGAAAGTTGTGGTCTCTGTTGGCTCATACAGTAAATATGTGTGAATAATACCAAATGCTCCAATAAAAACAACCATTGATGCAGCAGATGATGAAGTTCAACTATTTTATTGACAGCTGGAATAGAATAACAATACACCAAATTGTGCATTTACTCAACAATATAACAGTTTGCCAAAGAATCTGCAAATATACTTGTGTATTAAATGACAGTGTGGTGAATAAAAATTAAAGTTACACAATTTTCTTACTCTTCTGATAACAATCAGGTCCTCAAGGCTGTAAAACCTGAGCAACAAATGGAAAGCAATGCAGATGGGCTTTTGCTGATTAATGATTTACTAACCTTATCTTATGCAAACATTAGTTTAAATTTGAAATGGGAGTTTGAAATCCTGAAATGTGTTTAACCAAATGAAGGTGTGGTTGATGCTTTACGTTGAGCAAATCTTTCCTGCATGAAGTCTTAAAAGTGAGGACCACTTCACATCAGCATTGCTTCCAAAGGTTGCCCACGTCACACATTCCTGACAGCATGAGGAGACCTGCAACATATCCCAAAACCAAAACATCACCTTCATATGCAGTAGTAGTTAAGGGGCCTTAGGAAAATGTCATGTTTGGTAATGTGTCAAATGTCCTGAAAAGGCCTCAAATTATGGTTTAGTGGTGGGAATTTAAGGCTGTGAATGCTGCATATGCAATGGCTTTATATCACTGGAAAAATAAACATTTTGCCCAAACTGTGTCAACACCACTGAATGACTACCAACTTGAGACTGACGTGTGAATTCACAAAGAAAAGTGAATGGTTCATTCGGAACAGTGTTGAGAAACGCAAGTTACAAACCTTCATGGCACTTTAATTCTGACTGGGGTCGGCCAACCAAAAAATTTATTCACTCACGGTAATGAGGGATGCTTTGGTTGAGAGGATCTACCAGATGCCATGTGGGGGGAAACTCGTGAAGATTGGTATGAGGAGGGGCTATGCTGGGGAAAAAACAGTCGAGCTGCTGCCTCTGCAGAACAGCAGACTGGAGGAGATGTGTTGCTTTTGGGATCCACCAGCCACTGTTTTGGAACAGCCACAGAGGAGCTGCAGCTCCCCTTTCATCCTCCCACTCCTCCACCTCTTCCCCCACAGAGAACATGATATGATATGTATCTAAGAATGTACATACTGTCACTCTAAAAGAGAAAAAAGAAAGAGACACAAGTAGTGCTCTCCTTCCTTCTAATAAGTAAAATCATGTCCTTAAGAGGAAACAGATATTGACGATTTAAGCTCAGAAGGGTTTTTAAAGAACTTCAAAGGGAACTCTACCCGGATTCACTTTTAGGTTGGTCTTCTGCAAAAACAGACATTAGCAAATCTGCCATCCTGAAACTAATGTGAATCATCAAGGAGTCATAGAGACTTCGACCCTGTTTCCACTGTTTGGTGGTTTTGGTCTTTCTTTGCAGTGGAGGGTTCACTGTTCTTCACATTTTCTCTAACTGCCTCACAGTTTTAGAGGTGGACTCAAGCTAAATTGTCAAGAAGGTCAAGTTAGGTGAAACAATGGAAGGGGAGTTGTTGTTTGTGTCTCTAACCAACTATCTTCAAACTGAAGAAACTACTTGGATGAATAGCAAAAAGCTTCGACCTATCAAGAAGGAAGTCCAGTTGCCATGACTCAACTTCTATATAACTTCAAGAACATGTTCCAAACCACTTCATGTTCTTATCTTTTCAGTCAGAACAATCAAATGGAGAGTCTGGCTGGCTTTTATCATGGTAACCACAGCCAGGACTTTAGGTCATGTGGAGCACACTGATCTATGCACAATTTGTCAGTGAATGTAAGAGGTCCAGTACTTTTTGGTCCTTTCAACTCTTTTCATTCCAAAATTGAGTCAGTAAAAGAAAAATGTCTGGTTTTGCAGAATGACAACCTAAAAGGCAGCAAGGGCGCAAAGGGACCACAGAAGATCTTCAGTACAACTCTTACAGATGACTGGGTTGGTTTTTTTGTTTGTGTTTGTTTTGTTTTTCCAGTTTAATCTGATCAATTGAAACCATGAAATACTAGAATGTGCATTGAAGCACTGATGAGCAAACAATAGCATGAGTTTAAAAATTAATTATTGTCAAGAAATCACTCAGAAAGTTTGAAGATCTACGCTGCAAAAATGTTTTTTTTGTTTGTTTGTTTGTTTTTTTTTGCTCAGTTTGTTCACTTAAGCCCACATCAAGGAGTGGGGAGAACACACAACTAGTGGTCAGTATATCAGAAAGTCATTAAGAACATATGCAAAGATTCTAATTTCCAAGGATGACACTTAAATTACTTTACTGTAAGTAATGGGTTGAAAATGGTGACACTGTAAAACTTTTTTTTGCGTCGTTTTGATTACTTTATGTGACAATTCTTAGTCCTTAGCCCTGACAAAATGTATATCGGTGTGTTTAAGGCCTCTACTTACATTACAATTGATAGTAGTACATAATTAACATCCATGTGGCAGACACAATCAGAGTATGGGGGAATGCAAAAATGTACAATTTTTGGTGCTGAACATGTTCAACTATAACATCTAAATTATTCATTAGTTAATTTATTTCTCTTCAAAGTTACAAAATGTCACAATCAAACTGGTGACCAAGAAAGTTTTGATGAGCAAAGTTACACAATCAGTTTGACAAACAAACATTAATTACTCTTAATCTTGCTAGCGTTGTTGGCATAGATTTTCATTCTCTCTTAAACAATTAGAGGACAAAATGTTTTCTCAAGGGTCGGCTGTATATACCTTTACACCAAATTCACATTGTTACTCCACTGTCTCCACCTGTAGCCATCATAGAAACCCCATCGTGCACTGCACGCGCGCCACGGCACTGATACTGCTACTGCCATAATGAGGCTGCACTGCAATGCAACTCTTAGGAAAACATTAACATTGTTTAGAAAAAAGGTCTCTTGCACTGAATGGGCAGCAGCTGCAGATTAGATGTAGACGTATGGAAGCTTCTATGATGGATACCACTGCAACTTTACATTTCTCGACAACTCTCAGTAAGATGTATCTGCACTAAAAGTAGATTATTGTCAAACAGTATTCCTTTTGTTTCAGCTGCAGAGTCCCTGCTGTTACTCACGAAGCTGTTTCTTTAGACCATAATGCTCTCTGCTTTATTAGTTGCTGAAATGCCAACTGTGTAAACTTTCCTCCTTCATTGGTCCTCAGTGGGGATTTAGCCCACAGAATACAGAATGTTGAAATTTTGGCACAGAAGAACACAGACAGAAACACATTCCTTGGGTCATTTGAAGAGGAGTTGAATGATATTTATATATTTATATATGTATGTATCTATGATTTATACAATTTTTGGCTCCAATATACAAATCTTACAGGGCAGTTGTATTCAAATACTTGTAAGTCAATGTTAATTTCGATGATCCCACAATTTAAAATTTAAATAGTTTAAATCTTAACATTTAAACTATTTTATCCTAACAGACTACATAATGCTCTCTGTGCAAGAAGGTACAGGAAAAAAAAACATGAATGCCCTGCAGTGAACTGACAGACTGAACAAGTGGTTTTCAGGGCATTTTAAAAACCACTAGCTAAGTTTGTCCATTTCCACAGTTTGTGTTGATCAACAACAACAACAAGAAAAAACAACTGCATTGACTGAATGTTTCTTTAATTATTGCTTTACAGAATGTAGCTAAGGTTTTTCTTTTCGGACACATACAGTAGTAATATCCCTGCAATGCTGCTACTGGCAAAGTTGGACACTTTTGCAAAGTTTTTACGAATAAAATTACTCCAAATTGTACAGCGTAATGAGAATCTTATCTGATTAGAAAAATTAAATCTTGTTCTGAAATCTTGCCTCAAAGTAAAACAGAAAGCAAATTTTCATTTGCAAAAGAAATTGATATTTTTCAAATTTTTTTAATTGTTATTGCAGATTTCAGTTCGTGTCTGTAAAAGAAAAAGTGCTGAACGTGAAAATCAGTCACCTTGGTAAAAATATGAATTCATTTGCTACATATGAATGTTTTTATTATTATTATTATTGATGCTGGATTTCAACCCAACATACCATATTGAATTTCTCCTCTCTCTGTGTAGCTCATAGCTCATGCTTATAATCTTATCAAGTTGTTTTCTAATTAATTAGACGATTTAATCAATCATGCGGATGCTACCAGCTAATGCTACAATCTTACGGTAACTAGCAAGGTTATCCCTTCCCTCCCTCAGAGTTATAACATGAATCAGCAAACTTACTAAAGATTAAATTTGGCTCACTCCAAAAGACACTAACAACCATAATATGTACACACAAAAAAGACATTAAGTATCATAAAGTGCCCAAATGAAATACATATACTTCAGTTCTTTAATAAACTATAAATCTCTCTGCAGTGTGCACATTGTGTTCCCTTTAAAGTCATCCTATTTTTGTGTCCTTTTTTTAAATCTGTGGAACCTGATGTCAGACAGATCTTTTGTTTGGATGATGCAAAGTACATTTCATGCTTACTTCCTCTTGCTTTCCTTTTCCTGCCTTGCTTCCACCCTCCACACTGAGTCGTAGCATGGCTAATCACCAGGTGCCTTGGCCGTCTGTGGATTAGGGTTGTAATTTAGGATAAAAGGGACGCCTCTCTGCACAGCCTGAATACGGCTGTCAGATGTTGTGAGTGGTTGTTTCTGGTCCTCCCTCTCAATGGCACATGCCTTAAGTTAATTGAAGAAGAGAAAGGAAAAGACACTTGCTGGTAGAAATTGGCACAGTAGAAACTGTTATTCTGTGAGTATTAGCCAAAGCTTTAAAAAAAAAGAGAGAGAGAGAAAGGATGAATCCCAACAATCTACTTCTAGATAGCAAAAGATCATTCCAAACTATAATTAAACTGGTATACACAGCAAGTTTTCAGCCCTACGCTGTCAGCCAGGCTACTGTCCTCAATGCTTTTGGGAACATCTGTTTTTTTGCATTATCATCATGTGTTAGAGCCGCAGCACAGGTACAATACTGCCCCCTTCACTTGTGGAAGTGCACTACCAAGTGGCATTTATTCCAACTTCTCAGACGTCACTTTCACCTGGCAGGTTGTCGGCAGTTGAATCTGGAGTTGATTGTATCCTGATAAACTGCATTTAGATGCCACATGCATTTATTAGTTACTTGCTTTGAGTTCAGATTTCATGCATGTATAAAATCCAATTTAGATCTGTGTCTGCCATGTTTCCACTTTGGGATGGTTGCTTAATGGCTACAAGGAGGGTTCCAGGTGACACAAATGCTTTTATACTTGTATCCCTACTAGCTAAAACTGAAGAGGTTCAGGTGATCAGTTATCAGACCGTGTATTTTGAGTGCCTATTCACCTGCTCCTCTAAGCTGAAATTTAGATGCAATCCATTGGATTACTGATTAGAAAAAACACACAAGGCTGCATATTTTTATTCCTACCGAACACAACATGAGCTGATTTGACTGATAAGCACCTTGCATAAAAGATGACAAAATAATCTATAAAATCAGCTAATGTTGTGATTAAAAGCAATAAAAATGTACAGGCTCTTAAAGTAATAGCACATCTTTTGGGAACTCAGAATCTGCCTTCACATCCTTTAAATCCACCCAGGAACTTATAGCTGACATTGCAGGTAACTGTAATGTATTACAGTACTAACTGGTAGGATAGAAACCAGCTTTGGATCCCCAAGATCCGGTAGATCAGGTCTAGATCCTTCCAGTGAAAGTGAAATTCATTCATGTCTACTCCATTCACATATACATAGTACCAGATTAACTAAACACTGATGGGACATATGAGTGACACAAAAATATCTCATCATCTCATGAGTGCTGAAAGACAAAAAGTCAACTTAGTTTCATTCCTTGGAAATCCTCTTTAGTCCTGCTGTGCACAGATCCTTTCATTTTCAACCTACTGTCCCCATGCACCTGCAAAACGGGAGGCTGATGTCTCAAACAATCTGAGGACAGTGTCACTTTCTCTCTGGACGTATGGATAGACATTTAACACACAGGAGCTGTCGAACGCCTTAATAAAGACACAGAAAGACAACAAGCAGAATGGAAATCGAATGTAGGCTGTGAGGAAGGCGCAGAACTAAAGCAAAGCTGAGCCCGCAGTGCATTGTGGTCCCAATAGGATGTGATCAGTGTCGGCAACCGAGACCCGCTTTGAAGTATCCTCATTAAGCAGGCTTTTGTTTTTTTCATCAAAGAGATCTGAAGAGAGCAAAACTTTCTTGTGAGTCTGAGGGGCGGTCGGTTGCAACAACAAAAGAAATGTGCTTCCTGTAAGTCCCAGGAAACAGTCTGATACAGTATCAAAAGAATTACAGTGCATTTCCAGTGAGTGCCGGAATCATGTACTGGTTTATAAAGTAATTTCCCAATCAGGGAAGTGATTCATTCCCCAAGGTGGTTGGACCTGTCAAAGTGCCCTTGAGTAAGATGCTTAACACCTACCTGCTCCAGGGACAGTATGGCCTGGCTGACCTGGGTGCAGGGCTACAGGGTATATAAAAATGTGTCTTAGGACTTGAGCAATGAAATCTTAGTGGCAACAAAACTTAAATATTTTTGTGTGAGTCTTAGGATCGCTCACAGCAGGGTCCGATGGTGCTCTCCAGGGACATCTGAGACGAGTGGCGGATGAGTGGTGCCATTGTTGGGTCCACCATGGAGGAGGTAGGGAAGAGCTTGTACCACCCAATCACCATCGTGCTGAGGTCCAGCTCCTCCAAGAGGATTCGAGCTACACCCATGAAGCATTTGCGATCCATCCGTCCATAATTTCCCCAAACAATCACCTACAGAACAGAGTGGTGGGATAGAAATTAGGAAGGTAGAAAAAATACTTAAAGACAGTTTCAAAAGGTTTCATGTCCTGCAACCTGGTTTAGTTTAGGGTGTTAATTCACTTCGTTAAGATTTGAGGTTTGCTCAGTATTGTCTAAAGCATCTATGATCTTCACCCTTACCCTAACTAAGTGATGAGATCTCTATTGCTTAAACTGTTTTGATATTGCAGGAACAAGACAAAGAGCCTCCAGTCATGATAATGACTCTGTGAGATAGTGGTTTATATGTGCAGAGATAATGTTAGCATGTTAATGTTTATCTGCTATAAGGTTTACCATGTTTACCATGTTAGTCTGCTGCATTAACATTTACTAACTAGCATAACTTGCAGCCACACCTGATGCTGATCATCAGATTTGCAGGTATTTTGTTGTAAACTAAGGTGTTTGATCAGATGGTGGCGCTAGATGAACATTTCATCATCCGGAGAACATAAAGTTCTGTACCAAATGTTAGGGTTAAGACAGTTTCCAAGTGGTATACCAACCAAGCAACAGACTCACATTGCCATCTCTAAAATGATGGCAATAAAGAACATAATGTTTATGTTGAATGTCTTTGATTTATTGACGTTGGTCTTTGATTTCTGTTAGCACAGTTTGATGTACCATTTCCCTCACTGTTCCCAGCTCACAAAACAGAATTCAATTTGTGTCAGGGGATTTATTTCCTAAATCAAAGCTTCAAAGGCCCCTGGGGGCTGCGCATAAAGCATTCTGGGGGCAATGGAGGACCAGATAAATTAATTGACAAAGTAATAATGTTAAGAGGGTGTGGTTAATTAGCATTAATCCATATGGTTTGGAAATTTGTTCTGAAGCCATTGTAGATCTAAACAGGTTCGCTCTCTGTTCCAGCAGCATCGAGCAGGCTGAGGTGTCAGTTATAGTAAATGAACAGGGACTGTGTGCGTTAGGGAGACAGGGAGATTACGGTGGTTTGTGGTTGGAAACCTGTGTATGTGTTTGGATCTTAGGTGTCCTCTTGATGTCCTGAAACCATCAGGATTCATCTCAGATGTCCCCACATCTTGTCACACAGTGGACAAAATAATCAATATCTGTCCGTTCATGGTGGTCTTTTGTTCCTGTGCATGCCAGCATACCAATTTGTCTGGCATGTACTGGTGTGTGGGACTCAGCGGTCAAATCTATTTCAATCTATTCCCTCCATCTTTAAAGAAGGAATCTTTCCATTTCTTTCTGTCTGCCTGTGACCTGTTCTTTAAACAATGTCCTGCCCTCAACCACTTCAATGTAGGAGAGAGAGAGGCATGTGGAGAATTAGAAAAGGATTGTGTTGTGCTTAGTATGGAAGATGAAAAGTACAGTGTCCTAGATCCTCTACAGTCCCACTCTCTAGGAAATGGAGCAAACACAAAATCACATCCCGCAGGTGCTGATGGAAAGACAAAAGGGGATTTAATTTAAAAAACACAGCATGCTGCACTGGAGTGAGGAGAAGTGGATGCAGACGATAGATGGATGAACTTGAATTGAAGAATTAAGTAGATGTTCAGTAAAATATTTAGAAAAATATACAGTATGGTAAAAAGCATCATAGTGTAATTTGGTTTTAAGTTGTTTTTCATGTCTTCATCCCTTGTGTCCTTTAGTTATAATGAACATAAACGTTAACGCATACAATTATATTTTTTTCTGTTTATTTTAAATAAAGTTTAAATCAATAAAGGATACTGTCGTGTTTGTTGTGGTTTACATGGTACTGGAAGCTCTATGATGTAATGCCTATTCGAGGGTGGTGCAATCAGAGAGTTTGCAATTGGTCATTGATGCAAATTAGATTAATTTAAATAATAATAACAGATTAGATTAGAGATTAATTGTCAGGGTTCACTAAAAGGAAAGTGTACTCAAAAAGACTCGAGTGGTTTGATTTTTATTCAGAAACTTTGCAGCAGTCCTGATGAGACTGAGCCAGAAAATATTTAATCAAACAGAGAGATTAGTTAAAATGCTAAAGTTATCTCTCTCTGACTCCTGGAAGTTAAAGATATGAAGGTAGTTTTCCCTGTACAAAAAAATAAATCATAGTTTCAGACAGAGAAAAATATCCAGAATTAGCTGAAAAATATCAGTTCTTATTTTTTATCTACTGGTTGACACTGCTTAAATTTTAATGTTCTGTCATGGACTTAGTTTTACAATAATTAAACTACTGTATGTAAAAAATATATATTCACTATGAGAGGTGAGTAACAGTGATTTTTTTAACATGAACAATTTGATTAAGCTCCTTAACTATCTAAAAATACTCGGACTCTAGCACCAAAATCAACGTTTAGCTGCACTAACTGCAGAAAACAAACAACCCAACACAATTTATCTGAAAAACAAAACAAAATTACAGATTACAAATCGTGAGAGAGCACGAGACAAGAGAGAAAATTAGTTTATCAGAGGACAGGAGCAGAGAAGAACAAAGGAGGGACGGGGAACGACGGACAGCTGATAATTAGAAAGGAGGCGTTTAGCAGCTAATTATGCTGTGACAGCAGCAGCAGCGCAGCCTCGGCCGCTCTGAAGGCCTTTTCTCTGAATGCACTAAAGTTTAAAATGCAGCCATGAAAACCCAGTGACCTGACCTCTGTTAGCATCACACACCTGTCCCAACAGCATGTGAATGAGTCATTACAGACGAAATAAAAGAAACGAAAACTTAATGTGCATTATCACACTAATCACACAGTCAAGTTAAAAAATAATGTAGTTTCTGTGGCTCCTGTTATCATGCATCAAAAAAACATGAAGTCTGCATCTGAGATGTATATAATCTAACACCTTCGTCCGTGAAGTAAACAATTGATAGAAAACAGCTGTTTATAATTCTAAATTAACAACATGTGCTTTATAAAAACAAACTGGTCTTATCATGTGACACAGAGACAGTTAAAGAAGGTTTCTGAATTCATTTCTAGTGCAGACTAGCAGCTGATTTGCTTTGCTAAATCAGGAAGTGACAAATTGAAAAGAGCTGCTGATTTCAGCGATTTTCATTATCCAATGTGAATGAGTTTGATGAAGCTCAGAGGACAGCGACACAGACAGCAGATAATTAAGAGGGAGGCGTTTAGTGGCTAATTACACAGCGACAAGAGCAGCAGAGCATCTTGAAGCAGAGCTGAAGCCCCCTCCACCAAACACGTCACGTTTCCATCTGCTCACTACTAAGGAAACACGTCAGGTTAAAACACGACAAGTCCTGTTTGTGCACGTTAGTTTTACGTGAAGGCCACACAAAAAGAAATCAATATAGAAGGGCAAAAAATAAATAAGTCCATGAAATACAGAAAGAAAATTGATTAAATACAGAAGAAATTAATATGAAATTAAGGAGAGAGAAAGAAGGAATACAGAAATCATAGACGGGAAGAAAGTGAAAATGAAGAAGGGAAGGCGGTAGAAAAGAAAGAATGGAAAAGACAGGAGGGAAATACAAAGAGGAGAAGCTACAGAGGACGAACAATAAGGGAGAGAAAGTGAAGGATCGGCAGGTGGACTGAGGAAGACAGGAATGAGGTGAGAGAGCAAAAACTAAGCTGTAATAATCAGTCTTTTTCTCAGTTCGTCTTCTGTGACATTTTTGATCTTGAAAGCAGCCGAAGCTCAAACAATGAAAGAACAAACTCAGCTCATACGGCCTCCTGCTCCCTCAGGTCGGATTCTCAGTGTAAATGTCAAGCTCTGCTTCCTGGCTTCCTCTGCTCTGTCTCCTCTGCAGTCGCTGAGTTTCTTATATTTTTTCACAAAGTCATGAAAAGACGTGCAGGGTGATTTCTGACATCAGTCCAGACAGGTCCTCCAACCTGGACGGCCATATATAATGGATTGTCTGTTTCTGCACAGTCCAGGTTAGAGAAAGAAATCTCTGAGGACCTGCATTAAATCCTGTGTTTTGTGGCTCTTTATTACCCGACTTCCTCCTTTGCTGTTTTTATAATACCTACAGCCAATAAAGGTCACCTAACAATAAACCATAACTATGGGTAGTAATGAGCTGCTTGCACAGACGACCTGTGGGGTTGTTTTTAGCGGGAGGACAGTCTCATCAATCCACATGATCCTAGAGGGACTCTCCTTGGCACTGTTTATATGCGAGTGGGGTAATCAATTTGCTTTTCCCATTTCCCAGTGTGCATGTGTTCTACATGCACATTGTGTCGACTGTATTTTTAGCTACACTGGTGACGTGGCTCTAGGGATGAAACCCTGTCTCCTGAAAATTACATTTCTATTCTGTTATGTTTTCGTAACAAACATTATTATTATGTGAACACATGTGAATTAAATAAGATAGCTGCAAATGTTTGAGGTACATTGAGAGCACATCTTTCCCTGCACACTGCATGTCTGAACCCAAACATGGAGATCTTGGTTTTATGATACTGTAGTTATAGATATTTTGATGAGTAGATAAGTGTCGAGTCCATCTTTAATCATATGCTTTTTTCTTATTTGGTTGTTAATGTTGTTAAGAACACGTTTCCGTGTCGTTGTGGTGTATCTCACCTGCACCACCTTCCCCTGTGGGCTTTCTGAGAAGACCAGGACCTGGTTGTACAGAGGATCCAGACTCTTCCTCACTGACTTGGTCTTCTTCTTGGCCACACAGATGCCGTTCTCCAGGAGGTAAACTTTGATGTAGGCCGCTGGAACAACAGCAGACAGAAAAGTTAAACCTGAACTCAGTGACCTCTCAGAGACTCTGGTGCTACACAGTCTTTACATAATATTATAATTTAGTCTAATCCTTAAGATTCAAGGATTTAGAGATAGGATGAAGAGCAGAGTGAACCACAGCACTGTGGAGTACAGGAGAGTACGACAGACAAAGAGCAGAGAAGGATAAAAGACATCAGTTTAGAGTAAGGCACAGTAAAAGACGACGAAGCAGAGACTGATACAACTACGTGACAACATAGCATTAGCATTGCTTCCTTATGTGCAGGCTACTGTTTTAGAGGAAATCAGTGAAGTATGTTAAACATTACATTGGTCTCTGTTAAAATGTAATAAGACAGATGAATTAGTGCGAAAATGTTTAAATGTAAAATAGACAATCATGAGACAAACAAACTAAAGATTCAGGCTAAAACTTATTACTTCATGAATAGTTCTAGTTAATTAGATTCAGAGCCACATTAGTGGGACACATTTTTCCCCATAACTCTAAAAAAAGATCAAGATCAAGTATTTCTAGCTCAGATAATGAGATGGAAGCAGTTCATAGTATTTGCCATAGTCAGTTTCTATAGTAACACCGTTTCCTTAAAAACTCTGGAGTAAACTCTGACGTGACATTGTCAAATCCACAGTCACTGCGGTTTATTAGATAAATATGTGACACTTCACTCAGCTCGAAATAGACCAAAGTCAGCCAACCAACAGTTTGCAATCAGATCAGCTTGTTAGTGGTCACAGAGCCCTCTCTATGCAGGTTGGAGCAGGTCCTTAAAAGCCTCCCTTATTTTGGCACCATCAGTCTCTCTGGATTTCTGGATGTCAGCACCACATTCAGCACCTTTGAGGAAGCTCCTAACTACAGACACAAAGGCTCTCTGTCATAGCACTATTATTTACGATGACAGCTGTCAGCTTGAAGTGATTCTTCTTTTTTCACAGTGTGATTCTGCATCACACTCAACACTGAAACAGCTGTACAAAAATAAAAAATAAAAATACAGCTTAACAGTGATACAACACTGAGTCAGTCTTGAAGATGTGACTTTACATCCTGGGATGACATTTTGGTAACTCAAGTAATAATAATAATGCTTTCTTTGTTTTGTTTTGTTTTGTTCTTTCTTCTTTTTTTGCTGATGTTGTTCTGTTCTTATGCAATTAAAATCGATGGCTGGTTTAATATTATGTAACCACAGAGAGGAACTACGAGTAGACTTGATAGTTTGCCATTATACAACCCAACCTGCATTAAAATAAAAAAATAATTAAAACACAGGACGCCAAGGACGCGTCCTCTTCCTTGTTTGTAGGACTGGAAGGGGTTTAATAACCGGAGGGGGAGTTTACATGTGCACATGGTGGGTTTTAAATGCCTATTGTGGTAAAAGTACCTCAATATTCTTCAGTTTGAATGTTTAAGGTCAAAATAATAAAATAAAATGAAATTAGTAGGTGGTAAAATAAACTTCTCGGCATATAGTGGAAGGGCTTAAAGCTGCATGGGATGAGACTGTCCTGTAAAATATGAGTGATCGGTTGTTTGGATCAGCAGGAAAAAAAACATCACCACAAACCTGTGAGAGGGATTGAACATTACAAGGCCACTCCTGTAAAGAGAAAACCCTCAACTCAAAATCTATCCAGTATAAAACAATGGTGTGTTACTGTTACTGTTTCCTGTCACATGACAGACGCCATAAGAAGATAAAGAAAAGGTTCAGAAACCTACTGTATGAATCCGAGTCTGGCCACAGTTTGCAGGTAGTTTGTTCACTTCCTATAAAATCGGATTAAACCACATCCACAACATGCTGATGAAGCAGAGTCGCGGTGTTTTCAAGTAACGAATTTAAAGCTCCAACACTTGAGAGAGACAGAACCACTGGATTTTAAGTTTAAGTAAAAATGTTTTGATCTTATTGGTTCTGAAAATTTCAACCCAGTCCGAGAACAGACTCATCTGAGTTCTTGTCATTTAAGCTGTGCTTAATATTGTATTTTGTTCCATCCAGAAATAAATATGGCAAAACCACATGTCGCTCTTACTTATTTAGCTGATAACCTCCCTCCGGCCTGTGTGTTAATTCCATCTAGCACTAA
Source organism: Anabas testudineus (assembly GCF_900324465.2). NCBI lineage: Eukaryota > Metazoa > Chordata > Actinopteri > Anabantiformes > Anabantidae > Anabas > Anabas testudineus. Next base: position 23,180,668 of record NC_046614.1, on the reverse strand, counting down.
AAACTGCCTCTTCCTCATTCATATCTTCAAATACCAGAGCTGTGTTTTGGAAGATATATCTCATTAGGTTTAAATTTTCACTGCAGGCTGTTTAGTGTGTGTTGTTGCTGTTATCTGCTGCCTCATGATACATTTATGAATTCAAGCAGTCTTCGTAATGGAAGACAACATGAAAACCAAATTTTATGTTTTGACAGCAAAATGTTTCCGACAGATGGTAAAAAACACAGTTTTAAATCGACTGCAGTGGGAGGGACTGACCTGGAGGTCCCTTTGAACCTGGTTTTATAGTCAGTCCTCTTGCCTGGACCACCTCCACCTCCAGACCTCCGTTCCTCTCCATCAGACCAATCTCAATATCACCTGGATGGGTGAGAACACAGGTGTGCAGGTATTAGATTTATTTGTATTTTTAATATTAAGCAATAAGTCAAGTTGACTGTAGTTGAACTGCTGTTGTGCTCGTGTGGCTCGAATGAAAAGGCTGAAATTCTCTCTCACCCATGGATGTTGTGGCCAACGTCTGTCGTCCAACAAACTGGGCCGGTCCCATTCCATCTAGAAAGTCGCTGAACTGTGCATCAGATGCCAGACACATTCCACTGTAGTTAAGACTGCAGAGAGGAACAAAGAACAAAGGAGCAGACAAAGAGACAGATGGTTAAACATGATCAGGCAGTTTTGATTGTACTTCGAATAGAGAGCGAAAGTGAGTCCGTGAGCGTAAGATAATGACCGACAGACAGTCTGGAGGAACGAGGCGTGGGAGAATAAAAGGAGAAAACGGAAAATAATTGATAACTAGAGGCCATTCATCACCCCTCTTTCAACTTAGCTAAACTCCCAAAATTCAAATTAGCTCTCTGAAATTAAACCCAGCCTGGTGGCTTCAGAGTTTGACCCCTTGTGTCCTTTTCTGCATGTTTGTGTGCGTATGCAAAGGAATCAGCTCAGAGTGCTTTGGTGGCAGACTGCCAAGTATACTACAACCGTGTGTGTGTGTGTGTGTGTGTGTACTGCAGTTAAAGGACAAGTCCACCCTAACATGCACTGATGTTTATGTATGTCTTCATTCTCTGATGCACATTCTGTGTCTGAATCTGGACGTCTCAGTAGTGAAGGCATTGAACTCCAATAGAAACTCTCCATGGGTTTAGAACAGCTCAGCTGGTGACAGGGTTGTGCAGCTGTGCTTTTTCAGTACTTACCTGATGGCTTTGTTTACCCTTTAACACCAAGACCACATGTCTGTCTTTGTTTTCTACCCGTGTCACTAGCAGGGCCTGTACATGCAAATATATCTAAAATAGCTCTGATCTATTTTAAGAACTATGTTTGTTTGTTTGTTTGTTTGTATCCACAATCCAGCTTTGAGTTGTGTTTAGAAAATACTGATCTGGAAAAATGAAACTTTTCTCATTATTCAACGTAAAAAGTCTCTTCTGGAAACAGTTTGAGATAAATAAATTGTACATTCCTTTCAAAGTAGCTGTGTGCAAATAACAGCCAAGTTATTCTAGGTCCTCTGACATTATATAATGTTGGACCAGACTGCAGGTTTGGAGTGGAATTGGTCCAGTCAGTGTCACTGTAGTTGGGCCAAGGACACTGTCTGGTTGCCAGCGAGAAAACTGACCCACTTACAGTAGATCACTGTTGTGGAAGACAGGCTGCATAAAATATATTCAGTATATACAGCCTGGAAATGAATTAATGTGGGTACGATGAGGAAAACTCTGCAGTAGAACACAGTGTTGATTTATGATGCACTTGTTTTGCTAGTGTAAAATTATTTCAGCAGTTATTTGTTTCAAGTTTTCTTTTCATTTTTCAAGTAAATGCCCTCGATTCAGGAGCATTTTAAAAACTACATGTAGAAGCTTTGACTCTCAAAATCTTAGCAATACACTCATCAACTGTGCTGCGATTAATACTGTATCTGTTCATATGAAACAGAAAATATTGACTGTAGATAAACAGGCTTGTGTTATTCTGAGGACAAATTTAATTCTGTGTGCTCTCTCACCTGGATGCAGTTCACACTTTACTTCATCTAGGCTGAGAAAGTTGTCAAAGATTAGACGATAATGACAGAATGTGAGTGAATCTGGAAGAACAGGAGGTGGAGAAAAGATTTAAAGCTAATCTGCACAATAATTGATAACTAGAAGCCATTTATCACATTTGTTTTAATTTAGTTGAACTTCTTAAATTCAAATTAGCTTCCTGAGATATTAGTTTATAGTTTGACCACTTGTGTTGGAGTGCTTTGGTGGCAGACTGCCACGAGAGGTACACCACATCTCTGCAAGTGTGTGTGTGTGTGTGTGTGTTCTCCATGGGCAGCAGTTAAAGAATACATTTACCTGAACATATTGTGATGTTGATTTATATGTTTAATCTGTGATGAACGTGGACGGTTTGGTAGTTAAGGTCCAGTAGCTGGACTTAAACTCCACTGATGAAGTCGACATGGTTCTGAAAGCACAGTGTTAATAGTTGTGCAACATACAGGTTGTTGGTTATGGTGACCAGCTTTTACCTAATGCAGTCTACTCACAGAGGTGTTCTGTGAACCAGGATGGCCGAGTGGTTAAGGCGTTGGACTTAAGATCCAATGGGTGTGAGCCCATGTGGGTTCGAACCCCACTCCTGGTACATTCTTTATAGAGTAATGGGTTTAAAGCAGCTGCAGCTGTGGTCGACCTACTTACTGGACCTGTTTCCTAATTAGTCTTCTTTCCAGATGACTTCATCCGTTCTGAGCGACTGGCTGAAAACCTGCACCTGATGGCCACCTGTTGTTCTTTCATGTGTGTCCCTGTGACCACCTGAGACACAGTGTGAACTGCATTGTAAGTGGATGATATTCCACCTGAGTCCACCTCCTCCACCTAACGAAGCTTCTTCAATCTTACAGTAAACAGCCTCCTTCACACCTCGTTTGAACCACTCGTCTTTTACTATCTTCAAAGCACTGACCCTTGTCCTGTCCTGAGGAACTGGCTCTTCTTTGTGAAGCTACTCTCTGGTTTCTCCTACGTACAAATCTGTACATTCTTCACTGCATTGAACTGCACATACTACATTGCTCTGTTTGTCTCTGGGGGTTTTGTCCTGGTGGACCCGACCACTTTCTCAGGATCTGTCCCCATTAGTTCATCTGGACCTGTGACCTGCTATAATATGGCAAGAAATCTTCTGCATCTTTTGTATGCTATTTACCTTATACTGGATTATCATGTCCTAGTGAGAGAGCACTTATATAACAGTGGAATATGAAACTAAAATCAATTAACTGAATTGGTGTTTCCACACTCGGTGGACTCACTAGCAAACATGGAGCAGTCACGGTTTATAATGTGAATTTGGTTGAATGAGAGCTTCTATGTTTTAAAGAGATGGAGTGTACAGGTAGATCATTTTCACATAGCTGTGTCTAAAAACTCACTGCACATGAAGAGTGGGTCCTGTAACTAGCTTAAGGAGATAGTGAGACTCCTTAATGTGTCGTTAAACTGTTCCCTTTACCAATGCAACAATCAGTGCTAGACTTACTAAAGATGAAATACTAAAAATAACTTCAACAAACTGTATGTAAAGTTGCAAAATAAAGCTTTGCAGACTAGTACGTCCCAGTACCACAGCTACGATCCCACTATCTAACCTGACAAACTTCTCAGTCACACCATGGCTGTCGAAGGTGTCTTCACATCGCTGTAAATCCAGCTGTGTTGCCTACCAGATGGTGAACAGAAGAACACAGGGCAGATCAACTAAACACATCCTTCTCTCACTTCCTCTGCTCTTCCTTTTACCTCTCCGGCCTCTCTCCAGTGTTCTCCTCCATCTCTAATTCCTCTTCTCCTCCGGCGTGTCTTTTCCAGTGTGCAGCTGCTTCGATCCTCGTGAGATAAAATTGTCTCTCTGTCGCTACTTTTATCTCTGCTTCTCTCTCTCTCTCTCTCTCTCTCTTGCTCTCTCTCTCTCCTCTTCAAAATCTCTTTAACCTTCATTTTTCTCCCTCTTGCCTCGACATTTATATTTCATTCTAGTTTATAGCTGCTCAATTTTTCCTCATCACTGCTCTGATGAGAGTACTTCAGCTGCGCGTTTAAGGAAACAGGTGTATTATTTTTTTAAACCAAACAGTCTCTCCACGAGGACCACAACCTTCATTATCCAGCAACTCAATGTTAAATGAAGTAAGAGTGTTAAACTATTTACTAGATTGTCCCAACAAAGTCACTTAAAAGCACACAGGCTGACATTTAAAATAAACTTCATAATGAGCAGACACTCAGCACTCATTATGAAATAATTTATAAGACACTCGCTTCCAGTATGATTAATGCACAAAATGACTTATCTTAGATTAGTCATTAGTGCAGATGACAGAAAACAATAAATTACCACAGGTTTAGATATTTTATTATTATTATTCATGCTCATATTGTGATGTTTTCACTTATTATATGTTCATGTGATGTAATGTAGGGCTGCATTCCTGCAGTGCATGTGTGCACTCGACCAGTTTCTGCTGTGATAAGTTAGTTTGTGTTTCTGTGTGGCTTTTCCTTGTGTGCCCGTGTGTGTGTGCAGAAAGCATTCTGGCACGCAATAAATCTAGCAACATTAGCCAAGTGGGCATTACTGGGTGATAAAATCCTGAGCTTTAGATTATAATGTTTGTGTGAGGCACATCTGGGGATTACGCTGCTGTTTCGCAGAAATATGATGCTCAATGTAAACTGCACGCTGTAAGATGATTTTCACTTTGCGTCATACTTCCTGTTGCACCGTGGCTCCAAAAGTATTTATGTTTTTCTCGACATTTCTCTAGTTATTAGGTGCTTTTCAGAAGTAGATTCTGAAAATACACTCACTAACTACTTTATTGGGTACAATATAATGAAATACAGCATCTCTGCCATGAATTACACTTTTACAAGGTTATAATTTTACAGTTTTAAGTTGAAACTATCAAAAAGGCAAATAATAAGTGTACTGGAGTTCATTATGTTAAGAGGTGTTTCTTATGTTTAATGTCGCCTTATTTTTACAAATAGGATGATTGTATGGATTAAACACAAGCGATTCACAGTTCAGTTCAGATAGAAACTGGTCTGTCACCATTATCACTATACCTCCAACCTGTAAAACATTGTTCACCTTTGGAAGTTTAAAGATAAAAATCAAAAGCAAACCCATTTAGCCCCTTCACTGCTGTCAGCACACACACACTCTCGGTGGTTCCTGAGTTTCCCCAACCACAAATCAATAAGCTCATAAGTGTGATTGGATGGTGTTAGCTAACAGAGTGCTTATTCATGGCTGTGCATACGCAGGCACGGAGCTTTCCAATCAGCGCACTGAGCCAAACAGTTGACGAAAACACAGACAGACAGGAAGATGAGCTGGTGCTGATTTCAATGATGCTGTGATGCTGCCAATTTTAATGATCCTACTGTGGTGTTCCCTCTGTGCCGTGATGATTGGAGCTTACAGCATCCACAAATATACAATTTAAGCAATAGCGCTGGTGTTTGAGGGAATCCAGAGATGCAAAATGTTGGTTTGGTTTAAATATATTTAATATCATTATGTTTTCAGACACTTTACAAATACTAAATATGCTAAATAACAAAGTTTCTTTCTTAATAATCCCGGCAGCATTAGATTTATTTTCGAGAATATTTGCAGTTGTTAATTACTAGTTAACCTTTTTTCCTAGGAGACAGTTGAGGCTGTAACTAGAAAATATGTTGTGATTGGTTAGTCTTTATCCCACTCGAATCAACAGGAAGAGGAGTAATCATTGAGGAGTATGGATAAACTATACAGTAATAGTCAAACAGGCTCAGTGTGAGAACAGATTACTGTACGTTTCTCTCGTCCTGGTGCTCTCTTTCATCTCTCTTTGTCTCTCTGATGCCTCTTCATTAATCACAATAAATCAGTCATATTTCTATGTTGAGAATACAAACTTTCCATGCAACAGGTCATAGATACAATATCTGCATCATCCAAATACAACATTCAACGATGCAGTGATCGTTTCTCCCAGTCTCCACCTCTCCTTATTATCCTCTGTACTCTGTTTGTCTTTAAACCCTCCCAGCCCCCATCAGTCACTCTGTCTGCCTGCCTTGTTATGTAACTGCAGAAATTCAAGCTGGTAGCCAGGTTGGCACTGATCTACATGTGTGTATGTGCGTGCGATTTCGGTAGTACTACCTCAGTATTGCTGATGTCACAGGCTCCTCTGCTCTCTGTGCTCCATCAGCTACAGTAAAACCCTTGCTGACTTTTATTCTGTTAAATGGGTGATAGAAACTCACATACAGGAGGAAGTTACATATCCCGCTATTAAAACAAAATAGAAAAGAGAAAAAGCTCGAAGCAATGCTAAACAAACGTCCAGATTCTTTAATAGCCAAATATTTCAATCTGTCAGTTTCACTGCTCCTCACAAATAGTCGAGTGTCAGTCATCCCAGATGTTTTCCAAAGGCAGAACAGGTCATTTCATGGGAGTTTGTTCATTAATCAGTGAGAAATATTGCAGAGAAACAAACAGCGAAATAACTGCACAGCTCTACTGAAACACATCCTTACATTTTCAGGATAGCAGATGCATTTTAAAACTGCACTGAAATTGTTCAGATCTGTTGTAGTAACCTAACACTAACTCAATTATATTCATAAGCATGTCCCAGACATATCTAAAATGAATCCAAAATGTTGTCAGAGCTCAACAAATGAAATGAAGTTGCGTCAACATGTTGGATTCAGCTGAAGTGATGTGTTTTAGTAAGTTTTAATTCATCACAGTTGCATTTGTGTTGGAACTGCAGCAGGATTTCTTACTCACTTGCCCTCAGAGCCGTAGCTGTTCATGCTGTCCTCTATCGACTCGTGGCTGGCCTGGCGGATGGTCCGACTGGGCATCTCTACAGCCAGACCTGTTTCTGTGCTCCTCTGGATGCCCCCCTTCAACTTCCTGCCCTCTGTGTCCACTGTAGAGAAACAGATACAAACAAATCTGTCATTTAGCTCCTATACACATTTTGAAAATGCCGTAGTACTGGAAGGAAATTGTACTATATTGGAAATAATGTTCTTGGGTTTGTGATGGGTTTGGTGTGCAGCAGCATGATGTCTTGCCTTATAGTCGTTCTGTTATTAGGTTAGAATCATTACTCTTGTCTTTTTTTCCAGTTTTCCCTCAGACAAACCCCTTTTTGGAGGGTTTATGCCTTATTTGATAGAGGACAGTTCAGTGAGACAGGAAATCATTGCAGAGAGAGAGACTGACGTTAAGAACATTTAACAAAAGTAAAATAAAATCTTTTCTGAAAATTCAAGCACAGGAACGTCCCCACAGCTCCCGGTCTGAACAGGTCAGTCGTGATTGTTCATCTGTTTGTCCGGATGTGACTTCGTCAGTGTCAGATAAAGGACGACCTCACTGATGAGAAATCATTTTAACAAGTCCAAGGACAAAAGCGTTCAGTTCTTCCTCGCAGCAAAGACATACATCTTGTTGCAAAACAGACCACAAATCGATGCAGAGCACTTTATGGGACCTACCTCTGCTGGCTGCAAGGTGTCCTGTGTGTGTGTGTGTGTGGTGTGTGTCTGTTGAAGGAGGTCCTGCACGTAGCCTGAGATCCTCTGGTAGAAATCTTCTGTATGTCCCCAATGTCAGAATGACTACTAGAGGTGACAGAGCCTTTTCAGTTAGAGCCCCTAAACTCTGGAACAGCTTACCCGAGCATATAAGATCAGCTGACTCAGTAACATCTTTTAAAACTCTCCTTAAAACATACCTCTACCGGCGAGCCTTTTGCGATCTTCTGTAAGCTAAAACAAATCGGTCCTTGGGAAGACTCTCCATTAGATTACAATGTCTTTACGTTGGAACTGGTCTCCCCAAGGACCGATGTGGTAGTTGTTTGTATTATTGTTTTGTTTGTATAGCTGTTTCCTGCTCCCCATCCGGTCGAGGCAGATGGCCGTTTAACTTGAGCCTGGTTCTGCTGGAGGTTTCTTCCCCCAGGGGGAGTTTTTCCTCTCCACTGTTTGCCTAGTGCTTGCTCAAGTTGATCTTGTTGGGCTACATGTGTTTCTTGTCTGTCTTGTGAAGCACTTTGTAACATATGTTTAGAAAAGTGCTCTATAAATAAATTTATTATTATTATTATTATTATTAAGGTTGAGGCCCATAATGAAGTGCTTTAGCAGGAGGTCTCTGACCTTGTTTTTAGGACAGGACATTAAAGTTGTTTTCCTTTAATGGAGGACACACACAGGAACACACAGGAAACCCACACACATCACAAACAGAGCTGAGAGCATGAGAGAGCGTAATGTGTTGGGTTGTCTTATATACATAAAGAAAACTGCTGTAGAGAGCCTGGCACACACACACACACACACACACACCCAGAGCGCCGTACCATGAAGTTAGTTCTGTGGTTATTAAAGACTGACCTAGAACGGTGCTATTTCTATCGTGTTCATGTGGGACGGGATGTTGGCAGATTTGGGTTACTGCTGTTGTTCCCTGACTGGTTCTATATGATCAGTTATCTATTGTGTTAGTCCACGCTGTCATTCATCAACACTACTATACAGCCCGGTACAAAGGTCAAGATAACCACACTTAGTCAGCAGCGGTAATCATTCTGTTAGAGGATGCATGCAGCATTGTGTTATTGCTGAAAAAATCCCCCTTGGATCTGCTTCAGTCTCAGTGCTCTGCTTTTTTTTTTTTTTTTTTTGTGAACCCACTTTTTCTCAGCCTGCCTCCTCCACCTCTGTCTCTGTCTCTGCTTTTCATTTCTGTATTTCTTAGATTGGCTTTAGCTGCAGAAGACTGTTGTGGATTTGTTGCTTTCCATGTAAAGGTAGACATATAAAGAGTGTTAACAGCTATGGCAAACAGAAAGCACGGCCAGGTGGAAGGACGTGAAATGAAGGACTTCAGGCAGCACTGAACCATGGGACATTGCAATTACTGCAGATTCTTTGCACCTTAGACCACAGAGCATGGTGAACCCCCTGGGATGATGGCAGTCACATCCCTGTTTGGCCTTAATCTCAGTGTGTCTTGCAGCACTGCAGTCTTTTCTATTGTTACTAATGGTTTATAGAAATTGGTTTCTGAGCCTCGTCTCTGAGAGATTTATTCTCTGTATAATTGTTGACCATCAGTGTAAACTGGTGGCTCAATAAAGAAGCCCTGTGATGTTGAGGGAATCCTAGTAATAAGTGACGTGTTAAATTTCCAGTAAACGACAGTTATGCAAAGCTAGCTCAAGTGACGGGCACTGATTCTCAGCTCAAATTGATCCATGTCCACATCCGCAAGCAGGGAAACAAACATGGAACAGAGCCAGGTCGCATGTTCCTCCGGTCCAGTGGCAATTAATGCAACTCGACTGCAGCCCAATGCCAACGTGCATTAACATGTTGAATATTAAATACCTGATTCAGTCAAATTTTCAATAAAGCTTAAAACGCCATCATCATCAAGACTACACAACAGAAACTGACTTGAAATAGACTTTTAATGTCCATCTGACCTTGTGACTAACCTGAACAGCCACATAAAGACCTTTTGAAGTTGAAAAATAAACTAATCCTAATCTTGCTTTTCACATAGATTTATGAGCAACTAAATCTGCTTTACTCTCCAGCTGCATGTGCACTATTGTGCTAAGAACAGTCACAAATCATGCTCAAGCCTCTACAGCCTTACAGAACCTTCTGTACCCTCTCAAATGCATCCTTTGTATTTTATTTTTTTATTTTTGCTGGAGAGAGTCAAATGAAATCGGTGGGCCCGTCACCATGAGTCCACTCAGTCTCAAAGCTATAACAGCAATTAACAGACTGACCTACTTCCCGGTCTTGAGACAGGGTGTTATTTTGTCTGTAAAATGGCTGCACTAAGGCTGACAGGCAGGTAAACTGACTGCTAAAAACAGAAGACCAGCTGCATGCAGCAACAAAAATATGAACAGTATTAAATACAGAACATCATAAATCCATACAAGGTGAAAGTGAGCACTTTAATGTTTAGCAGTGTTGTCATTATAAATAAAGCTTTAATAATAATATTTAAAATATTATTGTTTTTAAAAATATTTTCAATTCATGAATAAAAAAGGTTCTGCTGAGGCAAAACTGAGACTGCAGGTGGATAACGACTCGAGACACATCATGCGCTCTGCTTTGCGGCGAACCCTTTCATGCCGCTGATGGGATATTATCTCACTTCAATTCAGTTCAATTCCACATGGTTTATCTGTAGCACAGCGAAAGGCAATCTTACCAGACAATCAAGGTAAAAGATTAAAATTTAAAAGATTGACAGTTTTTCTTATTTACGACATTTTTACATGGATTCCCGACACTTTCTGCATAATATTAAGCCTGTGATGTTTCCCTTTATCTTTTGCTATTTCTCTACTTTAAGCTGGAGCAATAATTCGATGTTAGCTCCTCTGTTAGTCGGTAAGTCCCAAAAATGTCCCATTGAACTGGTCATTTTGCGACACAGCTAAGAAAAGAAACACGAGGCAGCAGACATGGTGAACTTCTTCACTTTCTAAACCTTTTTTTGTTTGTTTTGATTCTGTATCTGACTGATCAGATGTACCAGCACGCCCACTACCCTTTAGAGAATAAGCAGTTAGGATAACGGATGGATAGACATACGTTTTGGGTGTAGAAAAACTAGTTAATACCTCCCTGAAATCTGGTTCAGCCTATATGTTGCTTTCATAGTGAGCAGGCCACACCAGCTACAGGTAATCACCCTGAAACACTAATGTTTACAGTTAGAAAAAGACAGATGCTGACTTACCAGCATCTGCTTGGAAAGTCAAGCCAGACCACTTTATGTGACCAGCTGTTGTTGTTTATTTGTTTCCAGATGTTTCAGGTCTTAAGAAATTGGAAAGTACGGCCACTCCACCCGCCTGATTTGTCCCTTTTCTTTCATCACACCCATTTCACACTGGTGTTCTGTAGACGGATGCTAAGTGTGATCAAACACGTGCAAGGAATCATTTCTCCCAATCATTTACCATATTAACATTCTTATCTTATCTATGCACCTCTCCCAAAGTGTTCTCTTATGTGCACTTAAAACTAACATAAGTAAAATCCCGCTCCTCTCTAAAATAGCATCCTGGTAAATGTAGTTCACAGCATGTGATGTAGAGCACCTACTGTGATGTAGCACAAAAAGTGTCTGATGTGACGCACACAAGTTGTGATGTAGCAATCAGAGAGCCAGGACTCATTAGTTTGTCTCCCAGCAGAGAGATATTAATGAAAGCAGAACAGATACAGAAATAGCTGCTCCTCATTCAGCCAACTTTTCTGGCCAATACACTGACTAACAGACAGAAGGACGCGAAGACAAGTCAGGTCACATCGAAATGAGTCAAAACAACTGCAGGTGGATTAGCAGCTTTACTTCACATTTAGTGGCCGGTCAGATGGTTGCTCGACCACTCTGAATTATAGCTGCTAGATTAATGTCGTGAGCATGTTAGCACTTAGCTCAAAGCACTGCTGTGGCTGATGGTGACTGATGACTCCAGTTTTGCACTGTGTCTTAACATTTATAACAGAACCTGCACCAACATGGAAAAGTGTGTCTTATGTTACTGTATGTAATTTAAGAAGCTTCTTCAAAATAAAAGTCAAAGATCTGAGTCCAGATCTTTGTTGGGTCTGCACTCGAAACCACATCTGTCTACATATTTAAACAACAGCACTGTGACAGCAGTATTAGTCAAGGATTGTATCCAGAGCTTTTCACATCACTGCAAATGAATCCACTTCTACCGTAGTTGGGTGGAGTTTTGTGATGGTTATCAAACACCTCTAACCCGCCTGTGTTGTCCTCGATTCATCTTTTCTTTTCAAACTCTGAACTTTACACACATCCACCATGGGGCTCTGTTGTCCTCCCCTGGCACACTGAGCTCATGACGTATTCCATCACCCGCCCACCCTCCGCAGCGTCTACAGTGAGTTTGTCGTAAAAGCTAATGAAGACAGTCAGGCTGAATCTGCTTCCCCTGGGAGACGCTGGGAAAAAAGATAAAACATTATGATACGTTTAAGCTCAGCACATAGTGTCTTAGAAGTAAACATCTAACAGAAGACTTAGTCCATCCTCCTAAATGATGCCATATATGATACCATAACGATCCATTATAGCTGCTGGGAAACATCTCCTGCTTGCTTTTCAGCCACTTGTAGTAGTTTTGAACATTATCTTTAATTATTTCTCAGTCACTCCATCTTTTCTATCATCATGTGCTAAAAATGTTTTTCTCCATCCTGCTCAGGCAGCGCTGCACACCCAAACACGTATAGATGATTAAATGCTTAAATAAAATAAAATCGATGTACTGCAGTAGCCAGTGAGTGAAATTGCTCTGTCACTGTCAGTCCATTCATTACAGAAAAAGAGAAAATCTGGCATAAGGTGCTTGTTAGAGTGAGATAGAGGAGGAAGAGGATCCTGAAATAGCTGCATTTATTTGAAAAATGAGTTTCCTGTGGAGTTGCTACAGATGATGACAAGTGATGACTAAGGCTAGAGATGAATAAGAAGCCGCTTTTTGAAACCTCTTGGCACTACAAACTACAGACCGGAAGACAGTCAGAACTAATTACTTTACTGGGAGATAAGCATTTTTTAACCTTTCTCCAAATGAAGGGGTTTGCTGAGTACAGGTTTTACAGCTGGATGATAGGACCCTGTTACAGTCCTGTTGCAGTATTGTTGTACAGGCAGGGGGAAGCCAGGCTTTAAACGCCCTGCTCAGTGTTACATCGAGATTTGATGCTGCAGTGGATAAAGATGGCAAACTGGCAGCTTGTCAAGTCTCAGAGCACCAAGTCTTCTGAATCAGTTTCGTCGTACGTCAGTCTTTTATCTGTTAGACATCAAACAGCCACTATTGTCTGGAACATGTACGTCCCATACAGAAAAGTCTAGGCTTATAAAGCCATTTATATCATACTGTATGTGACACACAAGTTTCTGGGACCTTGAAAACTTCTTTAATTGGTTCAATGAGTCCCGTCTTGCAGGACCTGTTTACTGTGAATTAGTTTTACACTGTAACTGCAAGTGCTGACATAACAACAGCGACACTCTGTTTTGATGTAGCAAGATAAGTTAATTAAAGAATTGATTTTATGCTGAGAGGAAGTGTCACGGGAAAGTGGACGGTCAGTTTTTAACTCAGCAGTGCTGCAGTAGCAGCGAGTGGCACAACTGAAAAGCAGACATCACGGGTGTATCAGGTCAAAGGGAAGTGACTCAGAGCTATTTACATGTGCTGCTTCTGTGGACATATGGATTGCTTTCACATGATCACATTTCTTTCCTTCCTGACAAGGACAATGTCCCAGGCAAATTGGAGTGGAGGGGAAATGGAGTTTCCCAGTGACCTGTGGGACAGTTATTGATCGGTGCTTGCAGCTGCCAATATTCTGGTTAAACCTTTATATTGATTAAACATTTGTGTCATAAAAATCTCCATTCATCTTTGGTTCATTAGTGACCTTTGTAACCCGGTGCACTGGCCCTGACCTGCTGTAATGTACACACACATACAGCTATTCCAAGTTTCAATTAATCATTCTACAGACACAGAAAAGACATTTACATGCTCTGAGAAAGTATGAAACTGTAGAATGGAAAAGTTATGAATTCTGTGATAAATCAAAATACTGAACAAGTTGAGTTTTGACCTCAACTGCATGAGATCATAATAAATACTGAAGTTAAAATTTGGTTAAAGTTTTTAAAGAAGCCTTTATAGGTTTCATGCACTGTATATTATAAAACTGATTATTTAAAGTACTTTAAACATATTTTTAAATACTCTAAATAATCAGTTTGATTTAGAGTAGAATAGATCAGCAACCAGTTCAGTTGTGAGGACACTGGCTGAGCCTCCATCAAGTCTGCTTCCTTAAGGATCTGTTCAGTGCGGTGACGGAGGTGGGTATGTGAGGACACTGATGTCAAGATACTACATTATTTACTTACACTGGTTAAGTACCTCCAGTGTGCATCATTTCCATTCAGTATTCATGGTTTGAATTCATCTATAGAACAACAAACTTAGTTATTTGACTAATTGGTGGTTGTACGCTGACAGAGAGAAATAGACATATAGAGAGGGAGGGACTGTAAAAGACAGTCTGTCAGGATACAAAAGAGAACAAGACAATTAAGATGAACTAGATGCAGCGAGAGCGACAAGAACAAGAGAGGTAAAAATAGAAAAAGATCAAATCAGGCTGACAGCATAAAGGGGGAAAGGGAAGTACTGTGTCACTGCAGCAAAACAACGCACTGATGAAGTTTTCCAGAGAATTACTGCGCTGATATTTAAAAAAAACTCCAAAGAGTCTTAACTAGTCTCAATGCAAAACTAACAATTTCTTATTTTGATTTTTATGTGTAAGCAACACTGCGGTCCTTCTAGCAGCTCTGTGAAAACCACATGATGCAGGTAATGTTCACTTTGTTCATTGTGTTAACATGTTAGCCTCCTAGCTGTCATAAGATTCAAAGCACAACGGAGACTGAATTTTATTAGCTTTGCAGGTTTTGGAAAATCTTCTAACTCCCATTTAAGTGATTCAAAATTGTGTCTGCTGTATAATGTAAAATTGCAAAATCATGATAAAAAAAGCAGTAAGCAGCAACACTAGGGTATTGTATATTGTATATTCTGCATGTATGCAGCACATTACTGCTGAAAAGATCTTGATAAAGTTCATTTCTTTAAATGCAAACATTGGTCTGTGTCCTTTTTCTTTGTCTTGTACGATGACTGGACACTATTGTTGCCGTGCTTGCTGCAGGGAGAATAAATCACTTTAAGGAGAGAGAAATTCTGTTGGTGCTTCCAATAAAATACATTTAACATGATTTTGTCTTTATCTTTGACCAAGACCAAAAACACTCACACACCTACACATAAAGAGTCCTCTATTCTCTATTATAGCTGGCACTGTGCTGCTTTGTTCCAAGGTCTGCATTGAAACTGCATAATGACTGGTCCAAAATAGAAGAAGAGGTTCCAACAAGGACTTTTTTAAAATGAGGAAAATGTCTGAGCAAAGACTTTTAAATTTAAAAAAAAATTATCTGAAGACTAAACTATTACAAAGAGCTGATGAAATTAGAAAAGGGCTCCTGAAGGGTGCTGCAGCCAAGTACAAGAAATAATAAAGTGTAATTTATTTGTATCGACTCCTCATGCAAAATATCAGTCGAACAAATATACCTGACCTTAAACAGCACATTTACCCTTATTACAAACAATATTCAGAACTGAAGTTCTTTGCAAAGTTCAGTTGATCCACCTCATGCAACCTCCCTCTAAGTGCTGGATACACTCTGACGGCCTAACAGCTGTTATAGCTTGAAATTTTTATTATTTCAGATGACAGCACCTGACGTTGCTTTTGCTGCGATTCCTGCTAATTCACTGTGTCTCACTAAAGACACACAGTGATGAAAGATGGGCGGAAATAAAGAACACAATCAGTAGCAGCTGTGGTGTCCACAGGTGGAGTTGCTACAAGGTGCAAACAATGAATAAAATGCAGATGTCTGAAAACTATGACAATTACATGTGATAAAGGGTTGTGTTGATGAATTTAGAGCATTTTGAAGACACTTGCATGCTAATACAACAAAGTGTGCTCTTACTAATAGTCAAAGTGTTAGGAAGGCATTCAAATTCTTAAATCTCAGAACTAACTTTAGTAGCTACATGATAGTAAACTCTAAAAACATAATCCAAGATGTTCTAACTTTAAGTTCTCTTTGATGCCTGTAACTGACAGTACATGAATAACAAGGAGCACACACACAGAGGTGATGTGGCATGTCACAGGAGAAGAAGAAAAGAGTGAGACTAGATGAGGAGAGACAGGAAATATGAAGCAGCATTATGTGAACAAAAAAACGATGTGGAAATAATCACATCTAAAGTTTATGAAACAAGCAGCAAGGCACAGTTTCTGCACTTGGTGCTCTCTCAGTATGGACAGTTCACGGGGAAACAGAGAGGAGGAATACAGTAGAAAAATAGTGAAGAGGGAAAGAAAGAAAGGAGATGAGAGTGGAGGGAAGAAAGTGGAACAGACGTGAAGAGGAAGACTGAAGTTCACGTGAGTTAGAAAGAGCTGCAGAAGACGAAAGGTCACGGTGGAAGACGTGACAAAAGAGTCGACAACGGGGCTTTGAAAGTGTTTCAGTTATTTTTAACTAATATTTCTATTTCTCTCTAAACAGACGCTCATATCACAGCAATTTACAAGCTGCCTGCAAAGATTTTACCTGTCATCTCAGACAAAGGAGAGTGGCTGTCAAAGCTTGTCGGATCAACACATTCAAATTGCCTCTCGGTGATTTGTGTCATTACAACACAAAGCGCGGCTGTTAACCGGCTGCGGCATTAAGAATGAAATCACACTCTCATTCATTATGTAACGTTATGTTTGAAGAGGCAGCTCGGAGCTCGCAGCCGCTCGTCTCGTCTGGCTTTGTCTCCACTTGAAGCCCACATGACAACTTGACTTCCTGCTCGCAGTCTGTCACAATGCAGCCTGTCAGGACAGGCGGGCCTTTTGGAAGCGCTTCCTCTGACGTCCATTTCTCTTCTTTCTTCTTCATTTCCCTCCTTTAGCTCTTATCATCTTCCTGTGTTTCTGTTTCTTTCTTTTCTCACATCCTTTCTTACCCATCATGTGTCCATCTCATTAGAAGAAGTAGTTCTCAGGAACTCTTGAAGATTTTCAAATTACAATCCAACATTTTCACGTGTTGATGCGTACGACTCACTACTTACTACTGCTCATACTTAGACTCTGTCAGGTAACAATTACAATTCAGAAAATAAGGATGGATCATTTCAGAAAACCAACCAAGTAATGTCAGCAGAAGCCTCTTAGCTGCAAGGTGAGAGGTGAAGAGTGCAGGGAAACAATGTATTTCAGTTTTTATTGACTTTGCTGCTCATTATTTAGAGAAGCATCGTGCTCCTGTGTCCTTTCCCTGTCTTTTCTTCATATTGGTTGCGTTTTTAGGAATCATTCGCTGGTCCGTTTGGTCCAGATCTGAGCATCTAAATGACCTGCAAACTACTGTGTTCGCTGTAAAACAGCACATACATTTGAAAATCTGCTGCTGCTTCATTTCCTGCAGCCATTAAAACACAGAGCTGAGCTCCTGGTGAGCTGGAGCATGATGACATGCGTGAGAGTCTAGCTGTCCCTTATACAGCACTTTTCCCCCAGTGAGAGCGTACAGTGGTCTACTGACTGAAGACTGAGACACTTGCTGGATGTCCTATTGCATTATAATCTCTGGGTAATGACGTTTGAATTAGTCAAAGCACTCCCTTCCACGCGGTGCTGCTGATGTGCAGTGCTGCTTGGTGCAGCTTTTGTACCTCAGGGTGAAAAACACTGTTAAAAACACCCCCAGTTGTTCCAGCACCAGATTACAACACAATGAAGAGCACCTTCCCTGCTGCCACGGTGCTCAGTATAATAAACGAACACCTGCAGCCTTCACCTCCTCCTCCTCCCTGTACAATACACCTCCTTTTCTGGCAATCCATTTTTTACTCCTGACTTTTCTGGGTCGTCTCTCCAGCTCAGAAGCACACCACACTCCTCTCTTTCTCTTACTATTATGTCCCTCCTCTTCTATAGCTCCCAGTTTTGCACTACATGCTACATTTCATTACAGATCTTTCATTAAAACATGACTTGAACTCCTGTTTTGTATTTTTTTATATATATATGCTTTTGGTCTCCATGTGACATGACAGCAGGTGTGAAGACGGGAGGATGGACTGATGATGGGGTGAAGTGGAGCACACACGAGGGAGGAGGTCTGGGTGAAGGAAAAAGGGGGTGACATTTAAGAGGATAGGAAATAAGAATATAATAAAAGGGTAATGAGCAAGGAGGGAAAATGAGACCTACGGAGTCATTTTAATTTTTCAATTCTCACATCCACCCTCCCTCCTCCCTGATGTTTCTTAACCTTCATCACTCTCCCCTCCTTCCTCCCTCTTCCACCATTTCCTCATCCATGCATGTGACCCCTGCTTGATGTATGATTGATGCAGTGCTCCTCGCTCCATATCTATTCCTATCTATGCTTGTCTTAATCCCCTTGTCTTTCTTCACTTGCTCCACCTCTCTTCATACGTCCATCACTCAAAGCCATGCTTACATTTGCCCTTCCATCTTCTTAACCTGCTCTCCTCTCCTCTCTTCCTTCCTTCCTTCCTTCCTTCCTTCCGTTTGACTTCTTTCCATCATTTGATTTATTGAAGGCTAACGTTCCTCTGCCTCCTATAATAAGTGACATCTCATTACGTTAGCTGCTATTTCGATGCCATGATTCCTTTGCATCCTCAAACTTCACACACATATTTAACAAACCCTCTATTACAACTTTTTCAAACTACAACCTTTGAGCATCAAACACAGCTTCTTAACTTTAAGGCTTTCTAATCTCTGCATCACAAACAAGGCTGTACACAGAAATACAATCAGACACAAACATAATGCAAAATGAAATATAATCATATCATTGAATGCAGTAACATAATCATGTTCTACAATCTTCCGCATAAAGCCAGAATTGAATTGCTAGTTATTAAACAAAGTGAGTGACTAAAAAAAAAAAGCCCATTTTGGCATATTTTCTCATTTTTTCTCTTCTTGTGAGAACATTTGGTCCCTACATGCAAAACATTACAGCAGCACACAGTCTCACACAAAGAAATATAGACGCAATTAGTCTCCCAGAGCAGCAGCCGCAGTGCCTGCTCCATTTCTATATTTAAGATATTTTCTCCATCTCATCAATGAAATGATCAGAATGAACCCAAACCTGCCTAAAACCTAAATATTATCTTGAACAACTGCTGTTCACAATGTGCCTTTACTTTCTTAAGACATGTTGTTTGGTGCACAGCAGTGTTTCACTTTTTATCCTCAATAACACAGCAATAACATTTCCGTTCCGTAGAGTCGACTGCAGTAAATAAAACTAAACATGGACTTTGCTGAATATTATTTTACATGCAAGTCAGGAAACGAGTTCAGACCATGTGACACAGATTCCTGCATTGGCAGTCAATGAGTTACAAACAGTCAACAGCCTTCGCTGAACTGAGGCTCTCCATGAAAATCACAAATGTGTTTTAAATTGAACAATTGCAGCTGATTAGTTGATATATTACCACACTGAACAGTAGCTTTGTGGTTACAGTCACAGCGTTTGTTTACGGCTGGACTAAACTTACCATCTGGCTAAATAAAGAAAATTTCACTTCATCACAGATGAGGCTTGGGAGTCAAATTCTTGTCTGTGGTGTCATAGCCGTGCAGACTGTACACTCACCATCCGCTTTGCTTGCACCTACTTTCTGGTAATAAATGTAAAACACTGCATTCATTCAAAAAATACTTTACATCAAAACCTAATCCACCTGCTTGGTTACATTTCCTACAAACACACACTTACATTTCCAATTTAGTTGCACAGGAGTGTAATTTTTAGGAGACAGGGTTGACGAGCAAGTGTGACAATCATTTTCTGAGTCTCTGCGACCACAAAGACAAGTAAACATATTTTTTCCATAATTATTTCTGCAAATTGCAAACATCAAATACAAACATGTTTTCTCTCCTTGTTTCCATTTTGCTTTAAACGATACACCCCTGCAGAGCATCACGTCTGTGCCAGCAACGAGATGTGTGAGCCAACACTGGCTAGCTTTGGTGAATGGGGTATTGGAGTTGAGCAGCGAAGTGCACAGAACCGAAGCAGGGAACATCACAGCAACATGCAGCAATTAGATTTGCAAATCTTATTTCTGCAAATGACAAACCTCTCCTAATGTTCTAAGTGGTTCCCTCGCCAATTTTATGTAAAAAACACAACCGACTGCGCCCAGTGGACTGGGAGTGGTGAGTCTTCTGGGAAATGTAGGAAATCATGAAATGGAAAATGGGAAAAATCTCAGGTACAGTGGGAAACTTTCTGAAACACACTACATTACATTATGACTTTTAAGGGGTTTTCTCATTTACCAGTCGTCAACGCTGGATGTTCTTTTGAGTCGGACATGATGGACTGATGAGTAGATATCATTTTTCACATTTCGTATCTACCCAGTAATGCAGAAGAATTAGCTCAGCTGTCAGTCTCTCACCAAAAGTGATGTGATATGACACCTAAACTGCTAGATGACACATTCATAAGGGCGTGTGTGTCTGTTCTGTCTGCTGATCATCTGTGAAACATGAGAGAAGAAAAACTGCTAAATGAAATACAGGTCAGACAAAGAGAGACAGATGTGAAAGGTTATTTTTATTTTACTTTTAAAGTATATTATTATATTTATTGTTATATTATATAACATTACATTAACCTAACTTTGTTACATGGCACTGGAGTTTTTCACCACTTTTTAAGGCTGGGGTACTGTCTGTCTGGGGTGGATGGAGGGTGGAAATGTTTTATTCATTTACTTGTGTTTTGTTGCAGCAGGGAGCACAGCGTCATTGTGGCTCAACTGTATCAAAGGAATTTCATTCCTGGTACATTACCTTGTAGCGTCAATGGCATACTTCCACTGATGTAAAATCGGGTCCCATGTTATTAAAAACCACTGTGCAGTATTTAGGTGTCTGATAAGCCTTTAAACCCATGACTATTACTCAGATTGGACTTCCTGGATCATGTTTAATCATCTCATCTGTAGCTGTACCAATATACTCACAGCAACACAGATACTTTCAATTTCCTAATGCTAAGATGGGTCATGCAACTGGCCGGTGTCGTCAAAATCAAACCCAGTGTCGTAAAATCCAATCCAGCATATAGAGCATAAACTACAGAAGGACCTGCAACGCACACAGAAAAAATGTCCTATCTTCTGATTTTTATCACTGCACTTGATGTTTAGTATGAGACACACCTCCTACCTGTCCAGCCAGTGAAATATATTTCAATTAAACTGAACTGAAGTGAGAGAGGGGGATGAAACAGAGAGCGAGAGAGAAAATGAGGGAAAACAACGATTAAAAGACAATTTAAGGTGGAAAGACAGTTAACCTGCAAACAGGATTTTTAAACCACGAGAGTGTCGAGCAGGAAGAGAGAGAGACGAATCCTGACAGAGAGACAACGACACAGAAAAGGAGGGAGAGAAAGAATTAACCTGCAATCAGGCCTCTATTTAGCTGCAGTCAGCCACAATCAGCTGCCATATTAGCATTTAATTAGACGGAGAGCCACAAACCACGGTCTGCCTCTCCGCTCTGATTACCTCACACACGGCTTTCATATCTGTGTGTGCGCATGTGTGTCTTCTGACGAGCTCCTCCAGTCAGTAATGGGTGTATAAATGCCTACGGTTGTGAATGCATGAGTGGTTAAACAGGTACTGTATGTGTTTGGGTTGATGTGAACCTCTGCTGCAGCTGCTGTGTAAAACTCACAAAACATAAGCATGTGAAGGGATTTGTATGTGTTTGTATTCCAGTTTTGACATCAAAAGCATCATGTGTAGATGCCCTGAAGAACAAAAGGGCATCAGCGTGTTGACGCGTGCTTCATTATTTCTACCTTCATCCAGGTGATGCTGCCCTTGATCAGACATTAGTGTCAGTAACCATATTATGATGCTATGTGGCAGGTGATACTTGTATAATATTGTGCTCAGAGACAAGTAAACACAACTAAACTCCATTTACTGGAACTGGTGACGTGAATGTTATAATGGAACTAATGATAATGAAATCCTAGGAAGTAATATGGAACCTAAGTTAAGGACTTACTTTATGAGGAAATGAGGGATCAGGAATTAAATCCAATAAAAGTAGCCAGCTGGATGCAAATCAACGAGGCTGTGGTTCATTCATGGCCCCTCAGCTCCCAGGCCACCGGAGTGCAGAAAAAACAACGAGTACAAAGCTAGTTTACAATAAATGGGAGGATTAGTTTTACTGGATGTTGTACAGCGGTGTTATTTGTGATTGTAACAGGACACATGTCCCCGTTACAGTACCTGACAAATAATCTGCTCGGTCATGGATGTTTTCCTTATCAAACGCTTCTCTTTTCTAGCTTTGTGTCTTATTGAAAATAGAAAAAAGGATTTATAATAGATGTCTATGTTTGTTGGTGTTGGTGAGAAGCGGCGTGTGTGAGTAAAGTGCACGATACTGAAAATAAGCTGCTGCCCTCTTAGAGGTTTGGACCGATCGATTGTGTTGAGATTGTGTCTGAGCTGTTGGATTCAAAGTGTTTGTGATTTACTATGTAAATAACTACAACAGGTGGTTTCAGCCAACAGAACATTTGGCCATGTACTAACTGTTCCAACAAGTTACAACTGTGTGAGAAACAAAATTGTATTAGATGCTGCAACACTTTTTATTCAATTAACGCCACCACCGAATGCAGTGTGGAACATTTAGATGAGCCGTGGATCAGCCTGGTTCTCGAGGAGATCGAGACGGGCTGGTGGCTTTCTGTGTGGAGTTTGGGTTAATAGGTGTCTACAGGTGTGACTGTGTGAATGATGGTGAGTCTCTGTATGTTGGCTCTGTGATAGACTCTGTAGTCTTAGATATTATGTAGATGAACTAAATACACAGCTAGTCCACTAGTCTGCAGCCTGGATGAGCTAATTCGTTTGTACTGTAGACTAAAAATAACTAAAAACACTTGTGACATCTTTCTTCACTCCAAAACTCTTTGTCAAAAGGTTTATTTTATTTTATTTTATTTTATTTATTTATTTTACAAACGTCAACACAAGACTTTAGTTATTTCACTGCAGATGTGCAGTCGTCTGGTTTACGTCACACTTCATTTGGGTTTTTATATAACTAGATATATTTTTTTGGACATTGACCAAAGTTATTCCTTAAATGCAACTTAATTAGGAATATTTAGTTGGAATATTAATTGGGCAATATGTGAGTTTAAACACTTTAACACACATACACCTCCACAAAACATTAGAATTCTTGTACAAATCAGCATTTGTTAAGGGATTGGTGCTGAGTCCGGGTTAGTGTTAGTGGAGTGTGTCACATGAGCTCACTACGGCATCAGTTGGCAGCCACTGTGTGATATGATATAACTGAATAAATGTGTTGGTACCTTGCAAACAATGTATGATTTGACAACACTGTCATGTATAGTTCTCCTTTACATCAACATATAGTACAAAGAATCCACTATTACACATTTCCAGCTCACAAGATGGGATCAGCATGACAGGAAGTGAGGAGTAATGTCACGTAACAACGATACCGCTTCAGAACAAAATACATTACATCATCTGATGCTTGTGACTAAAAGAAATATCATAAAATATCATCCAAACCTGCCATAAACACAGGTGGATATGTCAATGTCACACACACATTTGCATGCAGACAAACACCCGTCGGTGAATTTTCTAATGGTTTTACTGATTATGACTCATGTTATTTTTAACAAGCCCAAGTTCATTTTAAACCACATACATGATTTGTGCTCAACAGTGTTGAATTTGAAACGTATCACACTTTGTTTGAGACATTTCACTGTATTTAGATCACTTTTTCTCCAAAGGAACGTTACCTCACATCTCACCTGTCTAAATCTGAGTCTAGTCACATCCATTTGCCTTGTCGGTTACGTCTACTGTTCATGTTAAGACTGAAACACATCTTTTAGAATCATTCTATGTTTATTTTAACATGTTAATCATTCATTAATAAATACACAGAAAAGTGAATTTTCAGTTTTAAATGACAAATCAGACAAATGCAGCAAATTATTACTCATGAGCAGAAGCATGAACAATATAAAAGGTTCCTGAGTTGAAGGGTGATTTAGTGAATTAGACTGTCCTCTGAGCTTTGACAGATTTATGTAAGAGTGCCTGACGTGAATGGAAGCATCCGTTTTCCGGCAGACAGGTGTCAAATAGCATGTGCTTTGTTTTATGTGTGGCTTCTCAATCTTGTTATGGTTGTGTGTGAGTGTGTGTGTGTGTGTGTGTGTGTGTGTGTGTGTGTGTGTGTTTGTGTCATCTCCACTCACCCCCATCATCCTCATCAAAGGAGTTCATGCAGGGGAAGTAGATGGCGAGGGCCTCGAAGGATGCCGACAAACTGATGCGGCTCTGTGATCTCTCCATATAGAGGCCCGCCGTCGGGCCCGGGTCAGCCGGCTTGGCCAAGCGCGGCTGGGCATTCTTCACGCGGAGTACGGCTCGCGGCGTCTTGGATGGCTGTCAGCTGCCCCCCACGGCAGATCCACCTCACCCTTAAAATTAGAGTCCAGCAAGAACTCCAAGGCGATCACACCGACAATAAATCGGTGCACTAACTTACTTGAAGTAAGTTGACTTCAAAGAGAGATTTGGATCCTAACTCCAGTGGAGCAAAATCATCCTAGGACTCAAAAAATGTGGATGAAGATATGTTTCTGTTGGTTGCACACTGTTGATGAAAGTGTTTTTGCTGTTCGGTAACTGAATATTTATCTGCTGCTGTGTGGAGCAGAGCTATAGCGCTCTCTTTGTGTCATATCTCCTCTTTAGGTTTCCATTGTCAACCAGGTGGCCCTATACATCCTCCTGTAAATCATTTTCTTGTCCACAGAAGTCCAAGTGAAAATCTGCAGGACTCACCGATGTCTTGTGGTAAATCTCAGCTCTTCTTCACCTTTTTCTTTTTGTTTCACAGCAAAACTCCCTGAACTCCGCATGTCAATCTAACATCCTCCTCCTGTTTGTGCATTCAGTGGCCAGATGTCTGGTTTTCTTCACAGCCTGGTAAAGGAATGAAAATGGGAGGAGACGCTGGTGGAGATGTTGACGTCCAGCATGAAAACGTGTTGCCGAATAATTCAAAGCTGCCTGTCACACAGTGTTGTCATTTCCTTGTGTTTGGACACAGCAAATGCGTTTATTTCACACAGGGAAACTGACTTTCAAAACCCAGGAGACGGCAGCTGCAGGCGCTGTTGCAAATCAGCTTTGTCTCCAAGCCCAGATCAGCCAGGAGAGCATCAGTTGCAGCAACAATTCCAGCTGAGGGCAATCTGTTGCTTCTGCTTTGCTTTAAACTATATTACAGATAAGAGATGTTCTGCTCTTGTTGGTATAAATGCTCTCTATGTTGTGTTGCAGTCATTGAGGTTTTCTTCTTCTCTCCTCTGTCAGTCCTCTGTCGCTCCTGTGCCGTGCCGATGCTCCACTGACTGTCTGCTCCTGAGATGAGAAAGGACAGAGAGAGCGAGAGATGATGAGAGCGTAGGAGACCGAGGCTACGCTGCTTAACAGCTTGTGTCTGACTGGACTCATTCAGTGGCGAGCTGCGTGGAGAGAGGCAGAGCAGGGAGAGAGGGAGGAAAAGAGACGGAGGGAGGACGGGAGCCATGGAGAGCAGACTGTTGCTGACAGCCCAACCAATCACAACGTGGATGAGGGAATATGGGTGTGGCTTGGTGACAGTGGAGGCAATGCAGAGCGAGATAAGTTTGCAATCTCTCTCTCTCTTTTTCTCTCTCCATCTCTTGAGTCTCTTGAGTCTCTTTATTTCTCTGATCACACGCCATCCACCCTGCTGGACAACTGCTTTTGCTGTAGAATATCTAAATATTTGAAATAAAGAAAGATTATGAGGAAACTAAGGGTTGGTACAGTATGAAATTAAAGATCTAACATCCTCCTTCAAAATAAAAGAAACACAGGCAAACACGGAAATGAGATGCAAAAGAGAAAACACAGAAAATTAAAAACCTTGCTTCAAATATCACAGATAACAGAAATGTTATGTTGGGAGCAACTACACACACATCTGGATATGGTAATTATGTCATTACTAAAGCAATGTGCACAAATGTACGTGTCCTCTTTCAACACCAGTCGACCTCAGTAGCTTAATGAGTCACCGACAGCAACGTAGCCACAGCATGTATGTCCCGGCCCTGTCCTTCGCTTTTTAGTGCCCCCTGCAAAACGGTCGAGTTGTTTCTTTTATTTGCATGTGTTTTTTTAAGCGGCAGTGCACGCACTTGCCAGGTCACTGTAAGTACCATAAATCATTGATTTGTTCTGTAGTTTTGTCAAATGCAGTGTTGATCCTCTAGGATTGACAAGGATCGGGAGCAGGAGAGTGGTTATTTTCTCAGATTAAAGCCCCTTTCGACTGTTTGAAATGTCAGGGAGATTGCCTGTCCAGAGAAGAAAAGGTGAACTCTACCCAAGTCTTGTGTTGTGCCAACAGTGAAGCATCCTGACACCATCTTTGGGTGGGGTTGCTTCATCCAATCATCCACAGCAGTGGGCTCATTCGCAATTCTGTCCCAAAACACAGTCACGAAAAAGAATGTATTAAAACATCAAACAAGGTGAGGATCTGTGCATTTTACTAACGAGCACGAGTGAAAACCAAGTGCCTCAGAGATCATGACCTTGAAATGTTGTATCCATGGCAGCTGAGACTCCAAAAGCGCAATAATGATGCATGAGGTAGAAAGGAAGCCCAGAGTAACAGCTCAAATCTTAAAGTGGAAGACGCATCATGATTGGAGTCTGCCTGCTGCCTCTGGACCTGCACAGCTTGATGTCATCCAGGAATGAATTTTCACCTCAGTGTGTCTGTCAGATGGAGCTCAGTGCAAGTTGGATGAAGACTGACCGATTGAATATTATCTTTTATATCTGCTTTTATCCATTAGGGTCTAACTGTGCTCTCATTTTCTCCTTGATCGTCTTTTATTCCCCCCACTTTCATCACCTCGTTTCCTCCTCTGTGTGCCTCTGTCTGGATTCATCCTGGACTGTGCACTCTTTCCCTCTGTTGCTCTACTGCTTGTTTTCTGTGAAGCAGAGGGAGAAGGAGGGAGGAGGTGGACTGTGTAATCAACAGTGCTTCACGGGGCTCCATTCATCTTTAGATAGAAGCCGCAGACAACACACACAGTCAAAACAAGCAAACACGGACACTCAGACAAAAAAAAAAGCACAGCAGACACATGCAATTGTCGTGTATTGTTCTTAGTGCACGTTTACCACACAATCCGTGTGTGTGTCAATAGAGACGATGCACAGATAAACTGTATGTATGTAAAATATTATGAAAGACAAACAAACATCGAAGCAACAGCTGAAATGATCCAGTTGTGTTGAATATACAATAAAGGCAATAAAATCAGATCTTTTCACCTGCATCTTCATGACCAGTTCCTCTGAACATCTTGATTAGACCCGAACACAAACTGAAACAAACTGATGAGATTATCTGTGCTTCCTTTCAAAGGGAAGCAGGTGCCCTTCTTTGGTAAGCTATTTTTCTTTAATCAGCAAAAAGACAAACAAATGTTTCTCTCCGACTTCCCTCCATCTGCCATCCCAACAGACGTCTCCCTAACAGGCTCAACATAATATTTATTAGTAATGGTCGTCAGCGTTAAGACCCTATTTAAAACCATGGTTCCATTTGCTGTGAGTCAGGCGAACGAGCTGCACAAACCTCTATTCGTACGACGACAAGTGGACACACAGACAGCATGAATGCACTTTGGAGGGTAAATGCATTCATTATGTTAATTAATTAGATTCCTGTGCAGTAGGTGTGCAACAGTAAAGCAGTTAAAGTTAGTGAGACACTTTTCGGTAACATAGTTGCTGTTGCTGCCTTTAATTTCTTAAGTATTACAACCTTCTATCTTGCTGTGTGTATTTTATTTATTATTATTATTTATTATAAGCTATGACGCACAGTATTTCATCACAGTGTTTCTTGCACCACTGTCGTCTTTTCACTGTCGACTTGTTTTTTGGGTTTTTTTTTGTGTATTAAACAAATACATGCCACAAACAGACTTGAAAATCTCAGACACATTAGCAGGACAACTATTTTTACTCTCTGACCTGTGTCTATATTATATTTATGTGTCATATTTCAGGCCTCGGTACATATTTTCACTATATGTTCTGTCAGTAACCTGCCGAAGCCTCATAAAAAGCCTTTTACACTGCAGCGCGTCCGTCCTTGTGTGCTCTGCCGAGTGGACTGTGGCCAGTGAAGTGCACTGCTATCGTGTTGACAAGCGCAGGGCCGCTCGCTGTGAGCATGCTGTCCAAGCACGCCTTATCACAGGAGCGTTGACCTTTTACTACAAGTACCTGCCGCAGCCTCTGTTTCTTCCTTTTTCATGTCACTGCCCGTCTCTGCCTCCCTGCCTTTTTTCTCCATCTGCTCTCCTGTCAGACCCTCTCTCTTCGTTTTTGTGTTTCAATTTGTCTTCCTGCTGCCATTGTGAGCTGTCTTTGCTTGTCTGCTTACATCTCCTCACAGGTTTGTCTACCTGCCAGTTCTCCTCTCCCCTTATGGTCTGTCTGAATCTAGCTTCCTGTCTTGCATGTGTTTTTACCTTAACATTTGTCTCTATTTCCTTATCTGTTGGTTGTTTTCCCTGCAGTTTTCTCTTCTTAAAGGTCAATTCATAGTAGCTGTTTGCCCTCCAATGGATCCACACCCACACTGCTGAATGCACACATTTCTACTCATACTGCACCTGGGGATACTGGCTCCACAAATGATGCACTCTTTAATTTGTTGACTGTGACTGTGTCTATTTGTTTCTTTCTGTAACGTGCACATTTGTGTAACTATTCCTTGCTTTGTTAATAATTATTTTTGAGGTAGCTGTGCTGAGGTTGCTGCTGCTGGAGGAAGCAAAGGATGAGCCTTTGGCAGCAGAGCTGTTAAACACAGGAAGTGTCTCGTCAGACTGCACCAATTAAACCGCCACATCAATGGGGGAATTTAGATTTGTACTTTGGAGATTCTGTTAATTGATACAGATTCTATTAGTCTTTTCATTTAGTTGTTTTGGTGAACTGTTTAATGATTCAAATGATTTATGAGTAGTATTTGTTTGTGTGTTGAAATGATCTGATCAGCTCTTATAGATGTCCCCCTTTTGCAGTCATTAAGTTAAGTTAAAATTACCTGAGTTTGTTTTATTGACCTATTTTACGGACATCGAATATTTTGCATATTATATGCTTCTTCTTTTTTTTGTACCTGATTACGTAAGGTATGGGAGCCAACTATTTGGAGTGGGTGAGTCGACATGTTTGTTAATTCTAGCCTAGAAAGTTCAAGTTAAATTTTAACTTGCCATAAAGTTTTGAAACTTAGCTGAATTATTTATTGTTGTCAGTTTCTCATTGACTTAACTTCCGTTAAAAACTATCTGTAAAAAGGAACGGGCTAAAATCCCACCAAGCCCATGTTCACAGCTTAGTTCATTTACTGCTGCTAAAGGAGGTCACACCAATTACTGAAGGTATTCATACTTTTGCCACATACTAATATTCAAGGTTGATCATGTTTTATAATAAATAATGAATAAGTGTATTATTGTTTTCATTTTCACTTTATGACTCAGATCATGTTTCAGGTTGTAATTGTACAAATGAAGAGCAGCTGTTAATCAAGAGATGAAATCCTTCCACCTTGACCTGATGATGATCAGGGTCGGGTTATAAAGGTCACGTCCAGCCTCGTCGCACGTCTGGCTGCCTGCCCGACCAAACCCGGGTGTTGCCACGGCAACTGCACATTGCAGGAGCAACGTTGGGATCAGCTGACAGTGATGTGAGATGACAAGACCACCCAGAGAGGAGGAGAGTGAATTGGAAGAGAAAGAAATAATTAAGGAACAGACCGGGGACATGAAGCCATTTTCTAATGGCGTACATGTAAAGTGACATTTGGTTAGAGAGTTAGACAGATAGAAAAAAGATGAAGTCTCTGTTTAAATCGTTTACTATTGAAATCTCTCCAACTCTCTCTCTCACACACACACACACACACACACACAGCCATGTAGTCCTCTGAGATTATGCAATTGAATGTGTGTTATTCCATCATAATCCTGCCTCACTGGGTATTAACATTGAAACTTTTATAAGTAGAGCGACTCTGAAGTGCTCTTCTATTCTCTTTCTTCTTTTCCTCGTTACCTTTCGGTCACTCTTTCCCATCACTTTCAGACATCTCTCTCATATACACACATTCTTTCTGTCTTCCCATTGAAGTTTTGTCAATTACTGGACCAGCAACTTTCAGAGAGACTGCTGGTTTTGTCTGTAGCC
The DNA here is from genome assembly GCF_900324465.2 of Anabas testudineus. Lineage (NCBI taxonomy): Eukaryota > Metazoa > Chordata > Actinopteri > Anabantiformes > Anabantidae > Anabas > Anabas testudineus. The sequence continues at coordinate 23,150,394 of NC_046614.1, read as the reverse complement.
TGAATTTATCCTCATAAAATCTGGGGTTAGGTGACGCCTGCGTTCCTACCAGATCAGCTTCATGTGTGAGGCAAATAGGTTCCTTCATACTTTTCTGAAGACTGGCTGACAATGGTGTACACTTTCCAGATCATGCATTGGCCAGGAATGTTCTTTCTCAGTTATGCAGTGTCTCTAAGCATACACACACACACACACACACACACACACTGACGTCAGTCTGTCAGTCTTGCTGTGTCTCTGGAGTCTATCCAGGAAGAGACAGAAGGCTGAGCAACCAGAGGTAGAGATGTCCGCTGAGCTACCACAGTGAGTGTGTGTGTAGCTCTTTGATGCATGTGTGTATTTGTGTATGTAACAGTGTGTGTGTATGTGTGTGTGTGTGTGAGAGAGAGAGAGAGAGAGAGACAGAGATGGTTTTTCTCTTGTCTTTCTTTGTGTGTATGAGTGTTAATGTGCAGGGAGGGGATGGGACAGATAAAGATGTTACATAACCCTGTCATGATGGATCACCAGGTAGCCTCTGCATGTGTGTGTGAGAGAGAGAGAGAGAGAGAGAGTGTGTGTGTGTGTGTGTGTGTGTGTGTGTGTGTGTGTGTGTGTGTGTGTGTGTGTGTGTGTGTGTGTGTGTGTTGTGTGTTTGAGATTCCAGCCTTGGGAGTAAGGACATTTTGGTTGGTCCATTAGTCAAAGCTCTTTAGGATTAAGTATAAATTCACTGTTGTTTAGGATAAAACATTTAGTTTTGATGGTTAAGTTTAGAGCTAAGGAAGGTATAAAGTCAATAAGTGTCCTCCCAAAGATGTAAGTTCAAACGTTTACCTGTCATGGTAATCTCCGTCGGGCGAATCTATCTACTGTAGACATACACACACACACACATACACAAAGTTAAACCACAAATCTGTCCATTACATCACAGAGCCCAGCGCTCATAAGTCATGTTTATATAGAAAATTCCCAGAATTCTTTAGTATTTACTTTGAATATTCCAAAAAGTCACAAAAATAATGAGGAAATTAGGATTTTAAAAAATACCATTTGCAGCACAGGCATGTTGTTGTTACATCACTTTCCTCCTGATTTGGGGTATTTCGGTTAATCTGCCGTGCAGTAAGCAGCCTGTTGTGTTTTTGTTGTCTCTTTTTTCTCTTGTAGTTGTATTAGTGGAAGCAGATTCTGCTCCACCCTCTTTGCAAGACTATCCGTTCACTGTAAACTGAACTTCAGAATCGTGTTAATCCAGACTCTTCTAAGAAAATCTAATACGTCCTGTTTGTTTTGGAGGACTCGTGCACCACCACATGAACTGATATATTGATATTATTCATATGAAACAGTGGTTAAAGTACAATTCATGTACAATTTTGCAGAAACATCTTGTTGTCAGTCCATTATTCTTCTTCCTTGTCAACATCTGGCGCCACCATTACCCACAATGCAACCTGAACACTGACATTTTGGATTCAGGTATGTAATCCTACAGTAGCAGATAAAATAGCAAACAAGAGAAGCGGGCGACCGCAGCCTGGCTGTCAGCCTCACTTACATTTACATTTAGTTATTTGGCTCTCTGATCCAAAATGACTTACAAGTGAAGTACAAAGCATAAATGTAAAATGTAAGGAGAAAATTTTAAGTTGTACAAGTTTAATGAAAATATTAAATCTGGATTTGTTTACAATAAAATTATACAATTTCTTGACATCTGGTCCTTGTGAACGGCTAACCCTCATAGTTTTGCTGAAGCTGAACTGTTTCCAGTGTAAAGTAACTGGTAACTTGCCAAGATGTGCTTTGAAAGTAGCTTCAGTAACATTGTGTATTTATCACATGCACAAACACATGCACATATTATAGGCTACACACTCAAATGTATGCACATATACACTAACGAACACAGGGCAAGAACATTTCTACATGTGATGAGAGGGAGAACAAACCAGAATGTGGCTGAGCTTTTGAGAAACTGCAAATTGTGTTATCCCCGTGTGTGTTGGAACCGCAGGAGGCGAGCTTTGCTTTAAGTCCTAATAAAACAGCTCCTCCTCAGTGTGTTGTATTTCCTGTTGAAACAGAGGAGAGAGGCAGGACAGGCAGCAGACGTGTAAATTAATTGCCAGTCAGAGGGAGAGAGGAAGTTTGGTTCAATAGAAGAGACTGATCCTGATTGTATTGTATTGTTTGGTTTCAAGGATGGGAAAGAAATTGGAGTTTGTTTGTTTGGTTGTTTGTTTCTGAAATATTTCAACAACTGCTGGACACTCTTATACGTTCTCTGTCTAATGTGTCTGCCCTGCTGCAGTTCTGAGTTCCACTCTTTTACTTGTGAACCCTGGAACTCAGCCTTGCACTTTAGTTATATTCAGCTAAACTAAGCTGCAGTCACATACAATACTTTTTTGTTGGAACATAATTGCAACCAGGTTTTGTTCTCTATAAACATAATGAGGATGTTTGGCTTTCATCATAAAAGGCAAGTTGCAAATACATTGATAAGAAACTCCAACTTCATATTGGACATTTGCGCTCTTTCCACTATAAAACAGATTATAATATATCACATTTATTTGTTATCATTTCAATGCTAAAAAAAAGAGGAATGCACCTTTAAATATTGTTTTCTGTTTCAAATTCACAGATTTACTGACTAGCTTGTAAAAATGGAAGATCGACAGTAGTAACACATGTCACATTTGCAGGCCTGTAAATTATGCTGCTCCATGTTGGAAATGTGCAGCACAGTCCTTGGACCATCTGTTTACCTCTCCTGTTGCGTTTACAGCCAGAGTAAATAAGGCAGTAAGGCAGGTGACTCACTATTTGAATTTATTGATACCTTTACACAGATGATGGGTTTTTTTTATTGATTTTTTCATTTACCAGCATCAGAAGGGAGAAGTCATAGTCGCAAGTCATAGTCGCTGTAGTTTCACTGTGTTGTTTCTTCTTTTAATGACACTTGCTGTATGGATATAGATGTTTCTGCTGGACTGTAACAAAGCTTGTCTTCTTTTGTTAATGGACACATTGCTTAAAGAACAAGATTTTAACTCCTATTTGGGAATAGAAGGTTCTGGTGCAGCCTTACGACTTGACAGAAACTCCACACTGACTATTATGTTACTTTATGGACGCTCTATTACCATTTTTACTTATGCACTTAAAACGTGTGGAGAATCAGGGTTGGAGGTTTGTACCAAAACTGGAAAACCCAATCTGAAACTTGTTGTTTTGCCCAGAAACAGTTTGACACTTCAGTGTCAATATGTAGAGGAACAACTGGAAGCCTACAGCCAATAATCCTTCATGCCTTTGTTTACTACTTCTCTGTGGAGGTTTCTTCTCCTGCAGCTTGTCTCTGCTTTATTGAACTCAATTAATATTCTAAACTTTGTGTTTGTATGATTTATTATTATTATTCTGTCATATATAAACCAGGTTAGTGCTAATTTAATTAAAAAAAATACTACAATAATGTCCTCTGCACTATGAAAATACGATTTTACAATCCCAGTTATCATTGGATAGTAATTTAGGAATCACTCTGACCCTAAACCTTTACAAAGGTTAATGGAGACTCAGAAAAATGTCCCGTCTGAGCCTTTTCCTCTTTTTTTCTCACTCTGAGGTCATTTGATCTCCACAGAGGACAAAAACAAATAAAACAAACAGCACACAAACATGGCACCTCTGATATAACAGCTTGTCACAGCCCACATATCCAATGTACGACATCACTGCGACGCCATCGCTGGTTATGATGCGTAATCATGACTGTTTCTGTGAGAGAGAGATATTTAAAGAGACAAAAAAATGTGTGTGGTCTTTTTTCAGTCAGGAGGGAGAATGAAGAGACACAAGCACAGATGGAGCAAAAAAGGAGACCAGAGTGTTTGTTTGTGAGCCAGAAGCCTCGTTTGCTTTTTTGCCAGACATTAAACACCAACAGACTTTATCAGTGCCACAAATTCAACCTAGGGAGCCAAGTGCAAAAGAACAGGCGTGACAGTGATGATGTTTCTTCATACCCAGGTAGTCATGTCCATGTTAAGGCGGTGCACTTAATGGCACTGGTTCTTCCTTTTTCATGTTTGGTTGTTGCACTGATAAGATGCTGGTGCTCGACAGATATAACGCACTAATCCAACGTGGGAATGAAAGACTTACTGAAATTGTTCATAAATGTCAAGGTTCAGCTGCAGAACTAGAGACAAACTCCACAGCATGTTCTGGGTGTTCGATCCATATCGGCTTGAGACAGAGACTTCACGCGGCTTATTCACCATCTGTCAAGGAAATAGATCTGTGGTTGACTAAACCACAGATTTCTGCACAGCCAATGGCAAGTAAAACGAGTCTGCCTTATTAGATGCCTCTTATCAAGGCCTTGTTGAGCAGCTGAAGGACCAACTGGCAGCCTGTGATCTCCTCAAGGTCCTAAATGGCCTGATCAACAATGTGACCTGAGTAGACTCAAGGCTGAGATAGAGGTGTCAATAGAGAGGCAGAACATCTTCCCTTTGTTCTGGTGGCAGAAAAGCACACCACATGGGTTGGACAAAGACAACATTAAAATATATTATATGTAAATATTTCCATTCTTATAACAACTGGGTGAATGACAAGATTCTGGGATGGTGCCAACACGTTGGTCCTTTTGTCTATTGAAGAGGTGAAACGTCTGTGAATCGCCAATGCCAAAACGATTCACAATCTGGAAACACAAACAGCTTAGTCACTAAAAACTGCAGGTAGAGTTGCTGCGAAGAGCAACTAGTGCAAAGTGTCACACTGGTGCTTCGGCAGACTTATGTTCTAGACTTTTCTTGGTCTAATTCTGCAGAAGCCAACGGATACAAATAGATCTTCACAGATTTACACTTCTGAAAGCAGTAAACACAGGCTGGGTCCAAAATGCTGACAAAGCCACGTGAAATAGAACCAGAGAGTCATTTTGTGCAGGTCTGTATTTTCACCTGCACAGATTCCAAAGAACTATCAGCATTTTGTAGCAGTGTTGCACACACACACACACACACACACACACACACACACACACACACACACACACACACACACACACACACAGGATCTGATCCACTCACATGACAACACAAAAGTCGTTAATTACCAAATCTCCAAAGAAAAGCCATTCTAGGCGGACACTAGTGTGTGTGTGTGTGTCCCTGTCCCCGTGTTCAGTTAATGAGTGTGTGTACTGTGCTGCAGATGCAAAGGGACAGCAGGTCCTGTAGGGGGCAGAGGGAACAGACCTTCTTGTCAAGGACACAGATGCTGCCCAACTGTTCCACTTACACTGGTTCACATGAACAAATAAGAGGAGGAGAATAGGTTGTACAGCTCACGGCATGTGTGTGTGTGTGTGTGTGTGTGTGTGTGTGTGTGTGTGTGTGTGTGTGTGTGTGTGTGTGTGTGTGTTGGAAGCAGCTGGAAGTTGCTCAACGTCCTCCTTGATAATGATGATCTCTGATGTGTAATGTCGTCATAATTCTCCCTGTCCAGGCTTTACTGTATTTATTTTAGTACATTTTCTGAACAGACATTCAGTGTACATAAATTATTTTATTACCTCTCTATACTGTACATTGTTACCATCTCCAGGTTTTAAATTACTAAGACACACACAACAGATTCAGAAGAAGTTCTGCAGTACTGCTTGGGTTAGATAATATATGTTAATGAGAATTCATCTGATACACTTCTGTTTCGCTTTCATATGACCTATGAACGTCATCCCATTCAAATGAGATGACAGTCAAAGAGAGAAAAGAAAGACAGGTAACAAGATCACACAAGCAAAATCAAACCGTTGAGAGATAATGAGAGCGTGAGCAGGGGGTTGTTGGAGGACTGATGGAGTACGAGTAAATAGGAGACAGAGAAGGGGAAAAAGGGCAAGAAATGATTTTATGATGAGTGGGAGGAGAGGTTTCTGCAGCTTGTGTTTGTTTATTGTTTTTTAAAACATGAGCAGATTGATGGTCATCATATGTCTCTGCCGGTTTTGTTTTCCTTTTGTTAAATGGTTATTACATCATGTATTTGTAGTAGTTCTTTAACTGTTGAAGCTGACGTGGTGAAGCAAAATGAAGCAAGGAAAATCAAAGTGGAAGTAAAATAGAATAACAAGATATATAATGAATAATGTTGTGCTGTTGTTTTTATTATAGATGGGGTTTTGGCAGGATACTCTGTGTGGAAACAGCAGAGGAGAGAAAACAGCAAAACACCCAGAATTATACTATCTGTGTGTGGAAGCAGCATTACGGTGATCTAGAGTCGCTAACACTACATAAATCAGCAGTATTGGTTTCAGCTAAATGAATTTCCCTTTCACGTACAGGGGCTAAGGGCTGCAGGATGAATGTGTGTGAAGCATGAGGTGTGCAGGTTGGGCAGCAGATGACTAATGATCCCTAGGAGCTTACAGAGGCTCAGACTCACCCTGTGTGTTGTTGTGTAAGTCAGGTGTTGAATGTGAGCACTGAGGACACCATCAGGACCAACATCTCACTGACACATTGCCATGACAACAGTTTCATCGCTACGTTTCTGCATTGTTCTATTTCCCGTTGCACTTCCTAACGTTTCCCGTCGTTTCAGTTATTTCCCGCCCGTCCTGCTGTAGTCCTCAGTGGGTTCATTTCGCATTTGCATGATCTTCACAGGCTCTCTCCCATCTCAGCCACTGAGACCTTGAGTCGCTGTCTTGAGGAATTATATGGAATTATTTAGAAATGATATATGTACACAACTTCAGTTACTTATGCAGTTACTCACTGTCCATCATGTGGTTTCAGACTTTTATTTAGCATGAGGTCACTATTTACCCTATAATATCACCCTTACTTCACCAGAGGAGATGCTGCGTTGTTTGTGTACAGTACACAGCTCCTTAATGTCAGTGTTTCTCCGTGAATATAAATATCTTCTTCCAAGCTGAGAATCATCCCCTGGATGGGCAAAACAACGCAGGTGGCTGCAGCTCCACACCATAAATAGCTCCGAGGCCATCGCCATTTGTTGGTGTGACATTTTCATTGTAAAGGTTAGATGTTGCAGATGTTGCAGGATGCATTCCTCTCATAACTGTGGCTTTCCGACGCTGCTGTTCTGTGTCATCGCCTGCGGTTACACTTGTTCTGTCAATGTGATTTGTGGGATCTGATTCTAAAGATCTGTTTGGATCCACACTTGGTTTAGAAATAGTTTTACGCTGCTTCTGCGATTATTTATTTAAAGTGTCTGCATTACTTTCTCTCGATCTTGCTATACATCTTTTTACTCATGCACATGTTGCCAGTTCTTGACACAGCACTAATTTTATAAGGACAACAACAAAGGCATGTCACTGTTTACACTCACACATTAACTATTGCTTCTTCTATTATTATATCACCTTACTCAAGTTGTTGTCAAACCACCTGCATCTGTTTCACAGTAAAATCAAAATTATACCGTTTAAGTTGCTGATAGGCTTTTAATGTGAAACGTGTACAGGAAGTGATGAGTCTTATTAGTTGTGGATTAATAGACAAAAAAACAGCAAAGTGGAAGAAACTACAAATATTTTTTAATAGGAATTGTTGCATATATTCTAATTGTATGTATTTAATATGGTTGTGACTTACTATTACAGGAGCTGAACCCTGGAAATTCAGCAGATCTTCTTCAGTTCCCTGCAGTTTTGCAACAAAATGACACAATTAAACCAAATTGTGTGTGTTGTGTATGGTTTTGTGTGTGTTCCAGACTGCCAAACCTCAAGTACTTGGTTCTCGTGTCTGAAGTGGACATTTCAGGACATATCAGCCTAATTTGGATAGAAAGTGGGGCGCAGCCTCACACAGACAGCTTATATAGAAACCAGAGCTCAGGCTCACTATTACTGGATCTTCCTTTTAGGAGTGTGTGTGACTGACAGTCACAGTTGTATAAAGTACATAAACCTTAATATTCTAGTAAAAGTCCAAGTACTTGCCCAGAAAAATATTCCACTGAAAGTAAAAGCACTCTTTAAATGTATTTAGTTGCTCACCATCATTTATCTGTTTTTTTTTAGCTACCAACTTATACAAGTGTTATTTTGCTATGAAATAATGTCTAAATATGTAAATACACCTATGCAAAAAGTACTTTACACAAGAAATAAACACACTTCTTTATTTCCTTTATTCATCCAATTAACTAATGTCACTGACATGCATGTTACGTAACGTGTCATCTGAATCCATCTCAAGTCCCTCTCTCTGTTAGTTGTTAATGATTATTAGTGTGTTAGGCCAAGATGCTTTTTCTTCTATAGCAGCAGTAAGTGGTGCGGTCGATGCTTGTGACCAATCAGCACACACGCTGAGAGTCTTCAGATGATTGTTCCACTCCTCCATCTGCTCCTTCTCCCCAGGAGGTCATTGTGTTTTCTGCTGAATCAACAAGACATCAGCTCTGTATTCTGTCACCATTTGTCTCTGCAGATTTCCCAGAAGGCCATTGACATGGTTCTGAGATTAAGAAGCTCTCCCATGAGGCACAGCTGTGTTCAGGTAGAGGTGGGGGCCCAACCAGAGCAGTTATTGCCTGCTGTGAGCATTTCTGTAAAAATCAAGAACATAAAGATTATCCCCAATTCTCAGTTTTTCCTGTTTCTGTTCTTGTTATTTAAATGGGTGACATTTAGCTGTGTAAATTATTATTTTGATTCTTTGCTAATATAATGGTTATTATTCCTCTATGCTGGAGCCGGAGGTGATGCATTTAGATTGTCGGTCTCATTCCTTTGAACCTAATATCTCAGGACCATCATGAGAGAATGTCTTGAAACCGGACATCAACATTGACTTGGACTCAAAGTTGAACTGATTCAGTTTTGGTGGCCAGTGGTCAAAGTCACTGTTACCTTCCATTGGTCCCATTGTTGCCAATAGAAGAGCTCAGTAACGCTTGGAGGGATTCTAATTTTATCTGTCACAAATGTTTCCATGAAGACCTGGATAAAAAAAAAAGGACAAGAAAGAGAAGCAGAGGGTAAAAGAAGGACAAGAGAGGAGGACCAACATCTTTTCCAAATCTTAACCTACATTTAGCAGACGCTTTTATCCAAAGTGACTTACAAGGTACAGGCAGTGTGAGTGTGAGGAGGTCTTGCCTAAGGACCACTACTGGAGGGAGACCACACCTGGGATTAAAACCCCACCATTCTCCAACTATTCAGGCAGTTTCTAAACATAACCACAGCAAATCTTCACTCTGGGGTCAGATAAACTGGACGTTTACTGCAGGATCAGACATTTTAAAAAGAAATAAAACAGGGGACATTATGTTAACATATTCAAAATCAATGTGTTTGCAACTTTACATTAAGTGTCAACTTACATGTGTTCTCACAATGTTGTGTTAAAGTGAAATAATCTGTTTGTAGTTATGTTCCATGCAATATACTGACATCAGCCAACGTCACACTGGTGCTTTTGTGTAATTTTAGAGCTTGTTTTTAAATGTGTCTACAGTTAAACATTTCATTGCGCGTGGATCCTTACACTTTGTTCACCTACATCACTCTGTGTCATTTCATATGTATTCCATTTCCTGTCCTGATTCTGCATAGAGCCAAGTCCAAAATAAACAGGAACCTGCTGCTAGTTTGACTCATCCACCAGAAAAAAAAGCACCATGGTGCCAGACGATTTCAGATGAAGGCGATGTGGCTTTTTATGTTTGATTTCCATATACAGGACATGTACATACAAACTATACATATACACACATAATTTAAATCATCAGAACTCTACACAGGGCTTTTGTAAAGGCACGCAAATGCTACAGATTCCACAGACAGATGAGGCTGAACAGTGCACTGTCACTGACAGCAGGGCAGAGAGTAGCACATAGACAAGTATACACTTCCACACCTTCAAAGAAGCAGTGCACATCCAAAACACTAAACACATGGAACAGGAAGAGCACTGATCCCTTGGTCTCTATAAATAACTGCTCCTGTTACAGTTTTTCTCGATTGGCTCATTTGTTTAAACAGACTTAACATTCTCTAAGAGTTTGATCATACTTCAAATGTTTTTTGCGTATTTGCAAAAGGTAGTAAGTGCCCAAAATATTTCTTTACATGTTACAGATTTCTTGTACTTGCTGATGGCTTGTACAGTAGGCACTAGACATGATGGATGCATCACTTCACCTGCCTGATGCTCCCATCACTCTGGAACAGGGTAAATCTGGACTCATCAGACCACATGACCTTCTTCTATTGCTCCAGAGTCCAATCTTTATGCTCCCTAGCAAATTAAAGGCTTTTTCCCAATCATCCTCACTGACAGATGATTTTCTTAAGGCTTAAGAAAGAGAAGCTACTCACTGCATCAGTTACTTGTTAACTTGTTGTCAGCTAAAAAATAATCATCCAAGCAGCCATTATCCAATGGGAGGCTCTTACCTATTTGCTTAGTTAAATCCAGGTGATGTTTTCACAGTAGATGAAACTGTGGACCTGTTTACATGAGGTTGTACCCTCCGACCAAGCTGAAGTGTGGCTCTGATGTCGTCACTCTTTGCCTTCCTCCTCTTCATCTTAATCTACTACAACCACACATTCTTATTCCTCAACTTCCTCTTTCACAGGCATGTAGCCACTGTTCAGGTTCCCCCATGTTCAAAAATAGGAGTGATTGTACTTTGAACAACTTCTATAGACTTTCAGACTTGATCGTGATGTGTTGATTATCATTCCATTGTTCATTGTTCATCACCAGCCATCACTGACACTCTGTCTTGAGTGTTTTTAGGAACTACACATATCTATGACATACTTTGATAACTGTATGGATCATTTTGTACGTGATGTCAAACACGATGCAAGAAAGTTTATAAGTTGAGAATGAACAAATGAGTTTTAATCAAAAAGCCGTATACAAGTGATTTTTGTGCAGATTTTCATTCAGATTTCATTTATTCTTATTCTGCCATATGATGAGAATCAGTTTTATGTTTTTACCAAAACTGTCAAATTAGTTTTGTTTTGGCTCCAAAGATTTTCTGGATAATACTTCGGTGAAACCTAGATAAATATCTTATATGTATTATATAAAGCAACAAATTTAATTATATCTAATTACAATATAATAACTTATATGATGAGAATCATTAGCTACCACTGCAGATTTCACATGTACTAGGTTCAGTAAGGGTTAAAGACTAAATGAAATACATGCATGTATTTAACTAAATAACAAACATGAAAAGACCTTGAATGAAACAAACACAGTTCTGCTCTTATTCTTTTCTTCCAAACACACACATCAGCCCAATCTGTATACATCTGTACACGTGCAGCACACGATGAAACACACCAGACTCTCACTCTTTTTTTTCAGAGTGAATGATGTGCTGAAAAAGATTGGAATGAGGAATTGAACCTGCACTCTCTTGGGATTTTCCCAGTACGTGATTGGGATTCGATCTGCAGTGGCACAGAGAGATGAGGATCATTAGCTGACACGTTTTCTACGTGCACACTCACACACACACACACACACACACACACACACACACCTATATACAAACAGGCACAAATAGGCAAAATCTAATTTTACATTTTTGTAGGTATAGATCTTCACCAAAGCCTGTCTCCTCTCACTGAATCACTTCCTGTTTCACCATAGTGTTTTAGTCTTTTAATTATTATTGATGTTACTGCTAATGGCCTTTATCAGGATCTGTAAGAACTGTTTCAACCCACCTTCCCTACACGTTTCCTGTTTGTCCATGTAAAAATCCACCTTCGTGTCTGTTTTCATTTTCGTCTTTGCTCTCTCCTCCTGTATCTCGGCACCCAGCTCTCTTGGTTTGGTTCCTGTTATTTTCCAAAGCTGTCACCTTCTGACCAAATGACTGTGTTGGGAAAGATTGACTCCATTGATTTTCAGTAGATCTCTCTTCTGCGTGGAGCCCTACAGCAAGACCTGAGTTATAGGACTTCATAACGTATTGATTAAAACTCTGTCAGATTGATTAAAGACTGCAGAGAGCGGACTCCTGCATCAGGGCGAAGCAGCTCTCGGTCATTCTTGTGTATGACAACAAGAGGCAGCGTGCAGTCCACAGCTGGGCAGAGTAAACCTCAAGATGAACATGTATTTTTGGGCTATTTGCAGTTAACAAACAACCACTTGTTGGTCCATCAATGCAACGTGCAATCAGATGCATTGTTATTAACTGCTAATCACAGAGCATCAGTACTAGGCTGTATTCACTGACGAGTGTCATAATTACCGGTAGTGTCATTTTTCCTTCAGAAAGAAGAAGGACAGTGACCAAATGCTTTCATTTGTGACTGTTGTCTATGCTGCAATCTGTGCTTCAAATGTGGGGTAAAACCTGAGAGGCTAAAGTTTGACTACAAGTGTGGAAGCAGTTCCTGAGTCTACTCACAACAGTTGGGATTAAGGTCGCTAATAATGCCTTCTTCATCATGTGAGTTCAATTCTGACAAAAAAAATCAAGATGATTGTCTCATTGTTGATAATGTGATATCTTTACAGTACGTGATGTCCTGTAATCTATGTGCCATGTGATCCACATGTGCTAAAGTTGAATTACATCACTCCACTTATCTCCCTCGTCCTTTGCTCGTTCTTTGTGTTCATTTGCTGAAGTGGTTCTGTTACCGATAACTGAGGTACTTAAGTGACCTGAAAAGAAAGCTAAGCATAGCCGTCCTTATTTCATGTCTCCAAGGCTACCTGAAGACAAGAGGCTTGTTTCAGGTCTTCATCAGCACCAAACCATAATTAACGATAGATAGATAGATAGATAGATAGATAGATAGATAGATAGATAGATAGATAGATAGATAGATAGATAGATAGATAGATAGATAGATAGATAGATGTTACACAACTCTCTTTTATTGTTGAAGACTTAACAAAACTGGCCCCTGTACAAATGATCTAAAGTTTAAAAGTAAAATTTAAGTAGCGCTGATGGTTGAAGTTATGAGTCATCCTAAAAACATTCACCGACAAAATATTACCATTTTTAAGGACAGGAAGTGCTTCATCTGGAAATAGACTATTGATGGGTGAATTTTTGTCAGACCAGCTTCTCCAAAATGTAACATCTTGAGATTAAAGACATCCTGCAGAGGATGATGATCATCATCTAAATTTAAAACATTTCTAGGTCAGAGCAGTGGTTGAGCTATCGGAGAAATGACAACCAGAACATGTCTTTAGCAGATTTTCTTATGTATAGGTTTTTGACAGAAAGGACAAGTCATGGTCTATTTCCTGAATGTCAGTCGTGTTTACATGCATTCACAGAGATGTGAGGATTAATGCGAGGGCGACAGCAGATGTGAGTTAAGGTGAGGAGAGCCATAGAAAAGGTTATAGGAAAGGTTGATGGGAGCACTCGGACCTGTGACTCCTGAAAGTGGCTCCAACAGATCTCAGGAACAACATCAGAGCTCGCTGTGCTGGGAGAAGAACTCTTGAACTCCCACGTCTCTGGTGGTGGACGGGAGGATGAGGTGGACAAATACCACCTGTAGGGGTGAGGTTGTTTAATTTGCTTTTTAATATGAGCATTATATATTTAGTTTTGACATGTCTGTATTATTTTATTAATGTATGAAGCACCTTATAACTACAAATAAAGTATAGTAACACAAACAAGATTACAGGCAACAGACAATTTGATTTTTTTTATAAAATGTTTTAATTACAAAATGAAAGTGAATAAAATTTATGAAATATACATCAACAAAAGATAAAATATATTATTTGTTTTATAGATGTAAATATAGTAAAGATATTTATTCTATAATAACTTTAAATGCTGTTTAATATTTGATATTGTATAATCTAAAGCAAGTTAATATTAGCTTTAAGAGCAACAGCTCCACGTCTCTCGTAAGCACATTTAAAACTAGCAGTAGTCTACTTCCATCTTGTGGCTGCTGCAGTGAGGTACAGCTCAGAGGAGCAGTGACAAATCGGAGCATTTGATTTGAGACATGTCAGAGTAGATGAAAGTTATATATCAGCCTCTTGAGAATTATTTAACTCTCTTCCATCTGAATTATTTTCACTTTTTCAGTTTATAATTTTCTCAGCTCAGGTCAGGGAAGTGTGTGGCAGGATACTGTCCCATCATGGAACTGGAGGAGACGGGTTACAACAAGGACAGTTCATCAGGATAAAACTGACACAAGCGTGCACAAGCTGACCTACAAGTTCTCATACAGGTCCTCAATGCACAGACTGTACTACTATAGAAATAAAGGTGGATCTAGAAACAGTAACAATAATGCAGGCAGAATGGTGAAGGACTTGACTAATGTTTAATTTTCTGAATTTAACAACACAAATATGAGGACAGGTTGGAATTCATATGACTACATGAGATAATAATCTTATTATTGAATGAGGGAATTTGGCCACTGGGGTTCTTCTTCCTCATCCTCTGCTGTACACAGTGACTGTACATCATCTAAAGCTAGTTGGACTCTCACTGTGAGTTAGGAGAGAAGTGCTCCCTCTAATGCAGCCAATTAAAACGCCCATGTGTTACAATGGGTTCCACTTATATACACAAATACTCATTTGTATGATGTTTACATATGTACTGTTGTTAATTACACTACATTCTTCCTTACTACTGTTATTTTCTCTGTACATATAATAAAACTATAGCAAACTGTATATCTATAAATAAACACTCTTTTTACTGTTTGGATAATGAACATTATTTTGCTGTAATAAATTTTCTCGGTGCAATAACAATAATAAAATTTATATTTACATTGGCCTACCCGGCTATGGCCTACGTTCAGAAGGGATACTTAGGAAAGAACTCCTTACGCTTACCCTGCCTTTGTCTTGTACCTTGTACCTCACTTATAATTCGCTTTGGATAAAAGCCAAATGACTGAATGTAAATGTAAATATATTATAAATAACATTTGTCCTTCTGCCTAAGTGAGAAACACGTGCCAGGTTTAACAGTACTGAGATACTTTACCTAAATAAAATATTACATTACTGCTTTGACAATATATAAAAATGTTTCTTTTAGATGTTAAGGTAACCAAAGTGACTTGTTTTTTTTGTTTTTTTTGGACTGGACTTTGTTACGTGTGTGATATTTGTTACCAGTATCAGTATCTGAAGATACAGAACACTCGTGGGAAAATAATTCTGCACATTCTTAAGTCACTAAAGTAAAAAAGTCTTGGAATACCTTCCAATAAAGGGTTCAAACGTTCAAGTTCAAAGTATTTGTGCCCTATGAAGGGTTAACTGACCTCTGAGACTTTCCAAACATTAGAACAGTCAGTTCAAACAGACACTCCGACCCTGGGCCTGTTCCATGTGAGCCATGTTCAATATTCCATATACATGCAAACACAAATGTAACAGGAACTCTTATGTAGTATTTATATAAAGTACTTTTAAAATTAATGATTTCCCATTCTTGCCTGATAAACGATTCTAACTGCTTAACTGGGTCTTCTTTGTCAGTATCTTCCCATTGCTCTGGATTGCAGACAGGCCAGTTCAGCAGAATCATCATAACATCATGCCTGTGTCTAATGCAGTGCTTTTTGTTTTTATGTCGCTTTTTCACAGCATCCCGACTTATCCAGAATTATTTTAGTAATCCATAAAATATTAAACCAATTATTAGATTTGGGAATGTAGACTGAGCAGGACAATAAAATGATTAAATCATGAGTTTAGTAGATTATAAAAACCAGTCAGTTGGTGACATCAATGACTGATTTATTTTGTTGATTGATTGACTGCTTTGATGGTATAATTCCTGGTTGCTTTCTGGCTTTATCCAATCGACTAGTTGTCTGCTCATGAGTTACTAACCTCTGGCTGCTGTTTAAACGTGTCCCGTTTCCATTTTGGTTATCAACTCGCTAAGTGATGGAAGTTTTATTAGTTTAGAATATTTCAATAGGTTCAGTCTTCCTTGATTGAGTTTGACAAATAAATCTACCTGTGGTCTGGGTCGACCGATTGACAAACTGTATGAGTTCAGGTGAGTTTTTTGCAGCCTCCGTGACTTCTACTGATTCAAAATGAACTGCACTGAAAGGACAGACGATTACAAAAATAAAATACCTACATGTCACATCTTTACTCTGGTTATTAACTGTTTAAATTTTGTCTCCAAGGATGACAGTCCCGTTGCACTGGTCAGTCAGTTTACTTTGGTTCTATTGAAATGTCTTAACAGCGATTGGATGGGATGCCATTAAATGTCATTTTAGTATACATAGATATTAAAGGTCCCCATAGAATCAGTCCTTCTGAAAATCTCCTCCTGGTTTAGTATTTGGTTCCCTGATGATGAATCCCATGGTTTTCATCAGTGAGTGGATAATTTGGGCTCAGAATGAAACGCACAGACAAATTAATTAAGTGATTAATTGCACTAAAACATCTCGCATCATACATTCATATTCCTACAATTCATTATGAAATAACTGCTGCATTTAATAAGTGCAAATCACGGCTATATGACTTGACTCATAACCACTTTGTTGCTGATTATGCAACACAAGTTTCTGAAATCTCAATTTACTGCCCACTAAAGCCGAAGGGATTTCAAACTCAGGGGTGCCACTGGAACATTTTTCTGCCAAAAAAATATCCTATAAAAAGCGACTGCATAAAAGTGTGTATGTTGAATAGTTGCTGAGTTAAGCAGGAATTGTGTAACAGTAAATAGGCCTACAAAAAATGTGGGTGGACTTTTTTATTTTGCTATTTGGATTTGATCATGCACTTCACTACTGAAGGTCTGCAAAGAACGGTGAGCTAGTGAATTAAGAGATTAACAGACACAGCATCTATCGTGCCATAATAAAATGCATGAGGGAAGATGCATAGAAAATATATATCAAAAGATGAAATGAGCGCTGGAGGACTGTATGTTTGAGGGTGTGCACTTTGCAGTGGCTGTGTAGGTGGTGTGGTGGGAGAAGTACGGACGCTTGTAAAAGAAATAAATAAATAAATAAGCGTAACCCACACAAAGCTGTGTCAGCTGACACGATGGTGAACTCAGATACGACAGCAGCGGCCTCATGGAGACAGTTGCCACGGAGACCGGCGCACGTCATCCTGTAGCCGTTTCCATGGTCCTCCTGACGTCAAAGCCCCTCGCAAGATGCTTAGGAAACCCCCTGGCGCGGTCGCCATGGATACTGGCGGGGGGAGGGGCGGGGTTTAGAGGAAGCGGAAGTGTCAGAGCAGGCGGAAGTGGTACTGCCCTGAATACCCTGAGCAGCGAGCAGAGGACGGCTTGATAAACTCCCATCGTTCAGAGAATAAAATCGGGATTCTTTGTACGCTAAAAGTGTGAGTTCACTTGCATATCACTCGATTATTATCTTATATTCAGGATAAGGAGTGTTTTTTAGGAGGAACGGTAGCCCCAGCTGTGGCCCCATTCCTGCATCTGCGGCGGAAGGTGCCTATTGTGGTTTGGGGCTGGGTGCGAGGATTTAGGCCGAGACTAGTGGCCAGATTGTGAGAAATAACCCACAAAACACCTGGCATGAGATTGCTTGTGCTCTCCGTGATGTCAAATGTGCTATAGGTCAGTGGTTTAGCAGGGACAGACTCCGGTCGATGCCATGCGTAGTGCGCCGTGCCCGTGTAGGGAGGGAGAAGCAGCACCCAAGTTTGGCCATTTTGACAGCTTAGCAGCAGCCGTGCCTCGGCCGTCGTGAGAGCAGCAGCAGCAGCACATTAGCGGCCAGTGCTAAGTACCTAGCACGGTGGGTAACGTTAACATCAGGCTAGCATCGAATACTCGGTTGTAACGGGATAATCGACATATCTATCCTGATCAATCGGAGCAGACAGGATAGATGTGTTGATGTCTTTAGCTAAGCTCCGTCATGGCGTAGTGAAACGCTATTGAAGCTAACACACCCTCTCGATTTTCCGGGAGTTTCCCTCAAATGTGATTTCACGTTTTAAAACGTGTTCTAACACCAGCGGCCTTTAGTCCGCGGTGAAACTGAACTGACGCCGCATCCCATCCTCTGGCCGCTTCGGCTCGGTGGCTGCTTATACGGTATCGCCATTCAGATTGAACTGGGTCAGTTCCCGTTAGCGGCTAAGCTAACCGTTAAAGCCAACGGGCGTGCTGTGACGTTCTGTTAGCATGCTAGCTAGCTAGCTGGCGGTAATCTATCTCTCCATCTTAAAATTCCGCAGGGGAATGCGACAAGGAGGGCGTAGCGCTAGGTGTTGGCAGGCCGATGAAACGCTACAACCTCAGTGTTGGTGACCCGGGGGCAGTATTTAAAGCGTTGGCGTCAAACCCTTTACAGAGGCGATGGTTTTAAAGGTGTTCAACGAATCTTGGTCCACCGTTCAAGGCGGTGCGCCCCGTTTTTTTTCGGTGCGCACAACCTAAGCCTGTTAACCTGAATCGTTAGCTAGGTGGTTCGATAACGGCGTTGCTAATGTTGAGCTCGTTGGTGTCGTGCCAGATCGGATTGTAGATAAGCGAAGATGCCAAATTGGATCAATTTTACTCGATGCAGCGGGTAGCTAGCGCCCCATCGATGCGCTTGTAACATAAGCGACATTTTACCGAAAGCTAAATGCTAACCCGAAGATGCTACGATGATAGCGGTTAGCTTCGAAAGCTTTAACGTTACACTGCAGCCTGAAGATTGATCTTATGTTCAGAGTTTTCTTAAAAACCCCTTCTAGTATTTATAATTTACATGTTTCTGTCCGGTTATGATGAAACCCACGATTATTTGAAATGTAAAAAAATATATTTTTTAAGCCTCTAGTCAAGTTATTAGGGATTAATATCTAAGAATCTCAGCCTAACTCAATAACAAATGATATCTTTGGTAACTTAGTGGAACTGTAATCACTGTAAGCAGATAAGTAATCCATTTTACGATTCAACCTTTGTATCTGCATCGTAAACCCTCGTATATGCTCTGCAGACGGTAGGAAATGCATAGGAGTGGCTGCAGGTTCAAAGTGAGTAGAGCAAGCTGTTTTTTTTTTTTTTACCGTCCTGTCAAAGCATCGATTGCAATGTTACAAAAAAATCTAACCCCAAAATGCTGTTTGGTAACAGTTGAGGTTTTTAAAGATGTCTCACCTCCCATCCAAACAGCTTTTCAGCCTTGAAACCAAAATCATTTTCATGCGTAGTGTCACACCAAATATTTAGTGAGGTAAAAAATGCATCAAGCAAGGTAGTTACCACTTTGTGTTCTCATCTGATCATTTATCAGATGGAAGACAACATGAAATCACCAAAGTAAACCTCTGTTAAGTGAGGAGAGGTATAGTTGCCATGGTGCCATCTGGTGGCACTGAACTAGACGTCATTATGATTTTAAGAAGATGACAAAAATAACTCATTAAATGCCCCCAATATGTTATTTTCTTTGTAAATATATAAATATAGAAGTCCCTCATCTGCGACCTTCTTTAAAAAATACACGTGTATTCAATTTTAGTCTATAACATGGAAGTAAAGAAACGAGATACAAGAAATTCCCCAAGGTTCAAATATACTCTGTTGTTCAGTAAGGAAAAAAACAAACATAAAAAATAGGATAAAAATGACGAGTGCTCGCCTCCAGAAGGCTTTGTCCTAAGAAAGCCTCTGAGGGAGGTAACTACAGAGTGGGCTACACCAGCTCTTAAGGAGCTGTGGGTTTTTATTGCTGAGGTGGACTGAGTGTGCACACAACTGTTGTTGGTGCTTTACCAGGTTAAACCTCACAGCACAATGTGCATAAAGACAAAAGGCCTCTACAGGGGAAACTAAACTTTTAAAACAAATTGGAAGTATGTACAGACTAATGAGAAATGGAGATTTTAGACCGTTGTGCTTATGCTTAACACTGAAATTAAACGGAAAATGATACTACTAATTTTGTCATTTTTCACATTTGATGGTTTCAGCTTCAACAGTTTTGGAATATATTTATTTATTTATTAGCATTTATAAAAAAATGAGTGTCTGTGTCTGTTGGTGGGAGAAATAATACTTTGAAGGGAGTCAAAGTGGGATCAAAGATTAAGAAGAATTGGGATAGAAAATTCTGATTAGTCAAACTATTTATTAACCAACAAATTTGTTCAGCAATCAGTGGATAACAGTGAGTGCTAATTGCAGCCGTACACTGCACATCACAGCTTTACGGAGATTTATTTCCCAGCATGAGAACAAGTCAAGCACAAAGCCAAATTCAAACAGGAATCCCTTAAAACAAATATTGATGTCCTGGAGTGGTTATGGTGCAGTGAATGCTTTTAATAGGCACTGCATATATCCTGTCCTCATTTTTTTTTTTAAATTTAATATTTTGAATAGTAATAATTTCCAATTATCCACAAATAATAAACAGAGGAAGCCAGACACAGGGTAAAACCTGAGGAATTTCTGAGGTGGTTTAGATTTTCAACCACATTCACAGTAAAGTCAGTACTATTTAATAACGCATGTGGAAGCTGTTTAGTGAAATAAGTCCATTTGAATCTGCCATTAAAATCTGGATAAGCCCAAATATTTAAAGATCTTTAAAAGCAGATCAAGCAAAACTCTTCTGCTTACCCCTTTTATCCTCCATGGGGGGGGAGTTGTCATCCTTACCATCCTGTTTCCTTTGGGGAGTCAGAGGTCAGATAGACTTTAAAGATAGTGAAACAATACAGGGTGTCATTTGTGAGGTTTCCCTTGCAAGAATGATCACTACATAAAGGATCCATAACAATGCATTCTCAAACTTGCTGGTAAGCAGGCGTGGGGGCAAAGCTGCTTTCTGGATGTTTGTAGAAATACATTATTCATATAGTTTACTGTGATATTGTGTGAAATTATTATTTAGCAGTATATTATTATTTTCGCATACAAAAATAAATGGCTTGTTAATTAAATGGATTGCACATGTAAATGCAGATGACTAAAGCTAGTAAAAGGTCATAATACACACATACAGATTTATTTGGAAAACATTTAATAGTCTTTGCTGGTATATTTCATATCATACTTCACTGTGTGACAATCCATCTAGTGAATGATTTTATTCATTATCATGTGCCAACACAGGACTTGTAGTTGGATCCAATATCTATGAAACTCTTGGTTTTCTACAGTTTATTTCCCCTTCTTTTCTATGCTCTACTTTTTTCAGGAGCCAGATCTTGCGCACGCATATTTCTCACATATTTCTGTTTGCCCTGTTTTGCTAGTAAATAGAAAGTCCAAACATAACTCTTTTGTGTCACCTGGTCTTTTCCTTGCAGCCTAAAAGATGGATAAGAACGATCTGGTGCAGAAAGCCAAGCTGTCAGAGCAGGCCGAGCGCTACGACGACATGGCGTCTGCCATGAAGGCCGTGACGGAGCAGGGCCTGGAGCTCAGCAACGAGGAGCGCAACCTGCTCTCTGTCGCCTACAAGAACGTGGTACGGCATCCTTCTCGTGATTGAAACATTTTTTTACACACTACAAATTGGTAGACGTACTTTAGTTTGACTGAAAATAAATGACGGTAGACAGATTCAAACAGCGTGCGAAACCATAACTCTTAGATTGTCCTATAAATTTTCCATACATAATAGAAATTAAACTTTCAGAAATTAATTAACTAGTCAACTTGTTTAGCGTTTTTAGGTTTTTGTCAGTAAAATTAAGTTAAATAATTAAAATGCTTATATTAGAATTTCCTTGTGATTAATACATTTTTAATTAAGTTAACATTCAAATAAACACCTTCATTTATCCCCAAGACCCAGTTTTAAATGCAGGTGTTAATAATGTTGCAGTTAAGCTACGATCAAGAGAAATGATACAGATCATTTCCCAAACTCAGTTCGGCTCACAAGCACAGACTGCGGCAGAGACAACTCTGCATCCGTATCCAGGTTAAATGTTTGAACTTGAGATGAGACGTATCCGTATCGGTATTCTGAGTTGTGTAAGCGGGGAAAAGGACAGGAGCAGGGAACAGGAAGTTACTAGAAATTTAACTTCCTGGTGAGAGTGAAAATCTGTCTGATCTGTCTCTCACACAGTCACTGCTTGTTTTCACCACTGATATCTTTTGAGGAAACTGACCGTTGACTTTTCATAGTCTGAAAAACAGACAGACAAAGCCCTCCAATAGTCTGTGATGGAAAACCATCATTTTGCTTCCACTTTGTGCTCCACACATGGTCCATAGAATGAAATTTATATTTTCATCAGTTTTTCAACATCCCCCATCTCTGCTTTGTATCACTGTAATATGCCATTACACGTATTGTTACTCAACATTTCCAGATAATGAACAAGTAATTTAAGTAGGAACATCTCTTGTTGTAGTTGATGCCTCAAGCTCAACTGGAGCAGCTGTGTATTGCTGTCATGTTGGGTTCTATGTTAAAGCTTATCCCCCCTTGCCTTATCACTTCAGCTAAAATGTTTGCATTTGGTCCAAGGCAAAAAGCCCGTCTTTATTTAGTTTGTATTCTAAAGTGTTAATAGTGGTGCTGCAGCGGTTTTTGTGTTTATCCATCAAGATTTTAGCGCCAGAGCTGCCTCTGGTTTTTCAGCACTACTGCTCTACGGATCAGTGTGCTATTAGGTAGCACAGAGTATTTTTACAAAGTATTTGTTGTAGCATATTTTTAGGTCGGATATAGGTAATGGAACATTAAGTCACACTTCACATGATAGAGAAGCAGACTTTCATAAACTGTCACGTTCTACGATGGCCAAAATAGTTCTGTTTAATTTGCATTTGAAAAATGTTTATATGTATGTATATTTGTGGTTGTATTAAATGTTGAAGACCCATTATTTCTCTTTCACATTTAATGTGTATTATTACAACCATATTTATTAAGCCCTGTATGTAAGATGTGGTTAATGTCAGTATTTTGGTTGATACTGTTTCCATTAGGTGGGAGCCCGTCGTTCATCTTGGCGCGTCATCTCCAGCATCGAGCAGAAGACGGAGGGGAATGAGAAGAAACAGCAGATGGCCCGCGATTACCGTGTGAAGATCGAGTCTGAACTCCAAGAAATCTGCCATGACGTGCTGGTACGGAGAGGGATGGGAGAGGGCAGGCGGGGAGTTGAGGGGGTGTGAAGATGGAGACAGAGAAAGGACAAGATGGGGGCCAGTGATGTGTGGCAGGAATGAGAGGAGTGGTACAGAAGGTAAAAAGAGGAAGAGAGAGAGAGAGAGAGAGAGAGATAGTGGAAGACTAGAGCTGGTCCCTCCTGGCTAAGAGTAGACAGTCACATGGTGCTACTCGTGGAGACAGTAATAATGTTGCTAGCAGCAGCACTGGCAGCTATCGAAATGGTGGCAAACAAAGCTTTAATTTTATGTTTTTGCTTTGCTTTGTATTTTGCATGGACTTGATGCAGGGACACGAGTACTCGACTTGTATGGCAACACTGTGCCACAAGTCATATGAAGTTGCCTGTACTTATGTGTGTGGGTAGACAGACTACATGGATGCAGATTTAAAAATTTAAGAAGACAAGAATAGATCTCAACTCTGTCAACAGCCTCTGTCAGCTGAGGTCTGAGCAGGTGTTCAGACTGAAAATAGTGCTGCATTAAACAAAACAAGGCGCTGTGTTTGGGGTGGATGTGTTGTTACAGGTATGAGTGAGAGGATGAAATAGGATCCAGGAAGTCCAGTTTGAGTAATACATCCAGGTTGAAGGCTTATGAGATGACAAAACACTGCCCAGCAATGATCATTTATTTTTGTGGAATGGGTTTGATGTAAACAGGTAGAATAACATTCATATTAATGAATCTACCTGGAATATATTGGCATTTGGTTGGTGAGAACACTGCTGCCTAATATTAAATAGTGTATTGGGCTTCTTTTGGTTTAAATGCATAAAACAGCATACAGTAAATGCCTTCCAGGAAAAACTGAAAGTGTGCCCCATTATCTCTGTATTTAATTGATAATTGTGTCTTGCTAGCTCAAGCTTGTCACTCTGTCTTTACGTGTAAAACAACTAAACAGTAAACGCAATTATTTCCCTGAGCTTCACACATTTCAGCACTCAACTTTATTATGTGTGTCCCGGCAGCTTATTGTCTTTCTTTTCTGATATATGTGACATTGAGTACCTGCTAATCAGAAATGTTCTAAAGTAATCTGCTTTACTGCGGCCGGTATTTTGTTTAAGATCTATTCAGGTGATTCATAGTTCAGACTGCTCTGTAACCACAAAGCTGTTGAGTCAGTCTCAGCAGCCCAATGTGTGATCAGTTTTCCTTTTAGTCTGTCACCAAGTTTTAAGCATCAACTAAAACAAAAGGATGAAGTAAAGCTTGGTAATTGTCACTCGTCAAAGATGCTATTGAAATATATAATCTAGAATTATTATTTTTGTAACAGTTGAGGTCTTGGTTGTGATTTACTCACATCGCTGTGAGGTGCTGAGTAGGTTAGAACAGAAATTGCTCAAGGTCAAACCAGACAAAATTTTTAGCGCCTGAGCAGAGTTCTAATAATATCTTCAAGGTCAAGCTGGAAGCCTCTGCGGTGATGTGGTGCTGTAGGAATGAAGGCAGGGAAGGACGGGTGGAGACACGCTGTCCTTAAAGCAGCAGGGAGCTTGGAATGGGAAAGCTTTGAAGCATCCACGGGACAGAAAATATGCCAGTGACCTTGACCTAGAAGATGTTTGCAGTGGATTACGCCAAAAGCAAGATTTTTAATTGATGCTCTAGTGTGTGTGCGTGTACGTTTTTCTGTTATATGGCAGAGAGCAAACACAGGCTAGACTTTTTGGTAGTAGTTGTCATAGTTAACAGACCTACTATATTGACAGGATAGACAGCTGTAATCTCTTTTGAGGTGGCACATTTCTGGAAAACCAATATGGAAGCCAGACATTTAATCTAGTTATTGGGTCAAATACAGTAGAACCTGTTTTTGTCTAATCCAGTGGACTGAACACCTGACAAATCAGTCACAAGTCACTTTAATACAAAATTAATTAGACTCCTGCTCACTGCATGACTGACTAATATCTGACAGCATTGCGTACATTGGTCTAATTCAGTGGTTCCCCCATTATATTTAGATTTTTCAATCATGTTGTTTCTCTTGTGAACTGCTCAACTGTTTTCTCTCTGTAGATATTGTGTAGTATCTGTTACAGTAATGTGCCCATTGGCTTGAATTAAGTTATACATCCATTATTCAGTTTAACATTAATTCCTTCTTTAATTCTTAGTAATTATGTGTCAGTTTCCAACTAGTGATTTATCACATTGGGTTGCACTGTTAAGACTTCAGTGATGTGGAAATCATTTGCACCTGTCATGCTGGAAAAGCAAATGTTTGTTAATCCTGACTGGATGTTGTTCAGTTAACATTGGCCCAGCGTTTGTTAAATTGAGGTATGTTGTTATTTTTGTGAAATTAAATTTGAACTATTTATACTTCTTGTTATAAAACCTGATGTCGTAAACACCTGGTGCAGCTGGATCCTCATTCAGCTAAATCTGTCCAAAACTAATCGACACTTGAACTTGGCTTCAACTTTCAACTTGTCTTCTCACATGTGGACTCTCATAAGAAACTAGCTATAACACACGCTACCCACTCAGTGCTGCACTCTAGGGCGACAAACAAGTTTAAGTGTCTACCAGACTCTGTCTGTGCATGAGACTCCCAGCACTGTGAGACCACATGCAAACCATAGCAGTTATGCTGAGCAGTTATGATTAGTCAGTATGTTGAATCCCCACATCTACACACCACACCTTCACACCTTTGGTAGGCTCAGTGCCACAAAAACATTTCCCTCTTCTATGTACTTGAATGGGAAGTCCAGAACAGACGTTGTGTGTGAGCTCATTTATACAGAAATAGTTGAGAATTATTTGTAGTTGTTTTATTCATTTATCTGTGGTTTTAGCAGAAGCTACAGCACAGTGAAAACTATTAGTCAATTAACTTCGCCACTCTGCTGCCCTGTTTTAAGTTATTAACCCTTCTGGTTATCTCTGTTTCAGAATCTGCTCGACAAATTCCTCATTCCCAATGCATCTCAGGCCGAGAGCAAGGTATTCTACCTCAAAATGAAAGGAGACTACTTCAGATACCTGTCAGAGGTAGCCTCTGGGGACTCAAAGAAGGGTGAGTATCTGAGCTCAAGGCATTCAAAACTAAATGTTCTCCTTTTTTGCTTTCACTTTTGTCAGGGAAAGAAGCCAGGGCAGTACTCTGTGATTAAAAGAGACGCTAGAAGATATAATTCCAATCTTGATAATCATTTCAGGATACTGAGTTCAAGTTAAGCTTCAGTGCAGCAGCCCTGTAGCTGAAAGGAAGTCGTGTTTTGTCAACGGTTGAGTAGAGTGATGTTTGTTGAACCCAGTTAAAGAGTGGATTCCTTACTCGGTGTGGCACGCTGAGCACCCTTTTATTGTTCAGAGTAAATATTCTCTTTTATTGAACTGAACTAGGTAAAACTTTTTATTGCCTGCAATAAAGACTTTGATTGCTTGAAGAAGAGTATGAAATTCCTATTAGCAAGACCCTTAATGACACTACAGCCTGTACCAACTGTCAGCCCTGGTACATGCTACATGTCTTTCAAGATAGTATAGAATTCAAGGCGCCTTTATATGTTTATTACGTCTGAGGAGAGTAAATTATCATTAACAAATGAAGCCATTATGAGAAGGTTGTTTGGCTCTTTCTAGTTTCTTCACTACACTTTATATTGTGTCTCAAGGGGCTTGACGCTGTAGACAGTCTGTCCGACTGAAGACACAAATGGAGAGTGATTCTGTTCACAATTGTAGATTGTAAAAGGGAAACCAGATTGTGAAGTTTTTTTTTTTTTACAGTAAAGAGATAAGTGGCAGGGAGGGGTTAGAGGACACATTAGGTTTTATCAGATTAGTCTCAGCCATGATGTCATTACTTCACATTAGTCATACCACAGTTTTGCAAGCAGCCAACAGTGATACAGATATTTGTTATATTAAATTACACTTACACTGAACAAATCATCTAATGAAGTGTACGGACAAAAAATTCCCCCCTTATCATTTGATTATTCTGTGCTTTTATTGTCTACATCGTTTTGCCAAAGCTCCTGTTTTAATGGCGAGACAGCCTCCCTGAGGCTGTTGCCAAGAAACAGTTTGTTGCCAGGGTTATCAGTCATCTGACTCTGATTGTCATGGCAATAAGCCAAAGCCCCCATAGTTTAGGGAGTTGTGATTAGATGGTGACAAATTTAGGAAATGACTGACTCATTTTTACTGGATGTAATGGTGACGTGCACAAAATACTTACAAATGAATACACTTTTTTTTTCCAAAAATCCCCTTCCTAGGTAAATTCAATATAATTCGCAGAAATAGGAAACGTTTTCTCTTTTTCTTATGTTGTCCATCTGTTGATTCCTTAGCGCCAACAAATTTCTTTGTTGTATCATCTTTATTGGATTAATAGGTTAATTAAATGAATCAAACGTTAATATCTCAACAAATGAGTAAACTAATCGCTGTAAAATGATGTACGGCGGCTCCTTGGTCTCTGATCCCTGTAAAGTGGTTGTTTAGTTTGTTCCCAAATACCAAAAGGCTGTTGGTTGGTGCTATTAAGAGGATCGTTACTGCAGGTCACAGTAAACATGGTCCTTTTATCAGAGACAGTCTCTGTAAAAGGTTTTCTCAGATGTCCTTGAAAATAATGTTTAGGTGTGCAGTAAATTCACTTGTTGTGTATGTTGTGCAGACACGGTGGAGAACTCTCAGCAGGCCTACCAGAAAGCCTTTGACATCAGCAAGAAGGACATGCAGCCGACACACCCCATCCGACTGGGCCTGGCCCTCAACTTCTCCGTCTTCTACTACGAAATCCTCAACTCGCCCGAGCAGGCCTGCTCTCTGGCCAAGCAGGTGGGTGAATAACACTTTGTTCATTCATGCCCAGAACTCTCATGATTTATGGTCATAAGCTAAGACAGGTGGCCCCTCCCCCACAGAGCAGTCTGCCAACTAACAGTCAAGATTTAGCAGGTTGTCAAGACTCAAACCCGCGAGACATAGAAACCCAGGAGTTTTATTTGAAGTCTGTTTGGGAAAGAAATATGTGCGCAGACAGCGGACAGTAAGAAGATCGATTAATGTGAAAGTAAATTGTGAATTTCTGTTTTTAGAAGCTACTTGTTACTGATTGGACATGTTAATTATAAGAGTGAACTACATAGAAGTTGAACCTCTGCGGAAAAATCTACCTTGTCTGGAGGACTTCCAGTGATGCTCTCTGCTTTTGCTTGCAGGCTTTCGACGAGGCGATCGCCGAGCTCGACACCTTGAACGAGGACTCGTACAAAGACAGCACGCTGATCATGCAGCTACTAAGGGACAACCTAACTGTGAGTACACACGAATAGTTTTGTCTAGAATTACCTGGAAACACTGCTGATTATTGAAATAGTAGTTTTTCAAATCTGCAGATGAATCATTCTCCCCAGTGACGCAACACATCAAAACGTTGAGCTCTAGTAAATATTTGTCACCTTTTTCTTTTGTCCACCGCTCATGTTGGTAGAACTGAAGCCCCCAGTGGTTCTATACCCAGTGTAAACAAATCGAGTCGTGAGCAGAACTAATTCAACATGCCTACATAGATTAATGACATGACTTAATAAATGAAGTTTGCCCCAGAACAAAATTCACACTAAACAAGCTACAGTAGCTCACAAGCAGTTGACTAGTTAGTGTATTATGACAAAATGCACTTGACAGTTGTTTGAATTCTGTTTTCTTAAAGGCATCAAAAAACAGCAACATCATCAAACAACTGCTTTATTTCATTGTGTCAACTAAAATATAACTGTATAGTCCAGTACAGTATCTTCTTGTTAACAGTAGTGAAAACCATTAGAAATGAGCTAAGGCCAGTTCATATTTTCTATTTACCTTTGGAGCACGCCCTTCTATTCACACAACAGTCGTGGCGGCGGACAAGGATACGTGCACAGTAGAAAATATGACGACAAATCCGGAGTGGAACTACCAGTCAGTTTGGACTTACATAGACAAGCAGATTTTATTCTATACCATCAGACTGCTCTGCCACTGAGCGTAGATGTTGACTTGATATTGTAAATGACTGATTTCACTAGCTGATTGTCAGCTTTAGTCTTGAAGTGATTCATACTACAGATGTAGTATTTGCTCTGAGGATGCTGATGAAGTACAGAGATGAGCAAATGGTAAGAAGGTCGGGAGTGCAGGACATGTATGTGAGCTGTGGGTGGGACAGAGGAGTTCAAGGTGGAGGTGGGTCTGCATCAAGCTCTGATCCCCTTCTTGTTTGCTCTGGTGACGGACAGGCTGACAGAAGAGGTTAGACAGGAATCTCCACGTACTATGATGTTCGCAGATGACATTGTGATCTGTGGCGAGAGCAGGTGGAGGTTTGCTCTGCAAGCAGACTCAGTATAAGAGAAGAGGATGCAGAGGATAGGGTTAGATGGAGGCACATGATTTGCTGAAGAGCTGAATGGAAAAGTCGTCGTCTTGAAGTGACTCATGATAAATCAGAGTTATTGTGTCCTTGTTTACGGACGGAGGATGACAGATATTTGTTTTCTCTCTTCCTGCAGCTCTGGACATCAGAAAACCAGGGAGAAGATGCTGACGCCGGAGATGATGGGAACTAGAGCGCACTTCACTGTTGACCCACCCCCACTCTCTTCCTCCTCCTTTTATCTCTCTTCCTCTTTCTTCTCTTCTTCCTCTCTTCGTACACATAAACGGCCCGTTCATTCCCTCGTCCCACTTTTTCAAACCCAGCCTCCCGACCTCCCTTCTGTATAACCAACAGCATGAATAGTACCTGACCTTCACAAATCAATTTTTAAAAAAAAGGAGGGGAAAAAAAACGATACTACTCCATCACCCCGCGATCCCTCCGTCTCTCCCGCCCCCCCTCCCTTGATCATGGCACTCCAAGGCAGGCCAGCAGAATAAAACCACTGGCCAGTCTAGTTTTATAGCACGCAGGGAGGGTTTTTATCCAGAACCACACAATGAATAAATGGTTTTTAGAGCTCACATTCCCCTGTTTTTACTGTCCTTGTTTAATGTTTCTCCTCATTTCCTTCTACACCTCACTCCTCCCTTCTCCCTAACATCTCAGTGCGTTCTCTCACCCTCCATCTCCCTTTTCTCTTTAGCAAGTTATTGCATTTATATAGTTGTCCATCCCTTCTTTTTTTGGCTTTCTAGTGTACTGGCAAATGGCTGGTTTTATTCCACTTTAAACAAAACAAAAAAGGTTATTAAACTGTCCGTTTATTTTCAACAAACACTGTGATGCTTAGTTTTTCCTCCACCTTGCCACCAGATCCTCGTTTGATGGCACAAACAGTATTCAGCTGAGAGAGGGTGTGTTTGAACAGCAGTGCAATTCTGCTGAGGTTTATACAGAAGGGTCCCTCCTCGTACAAGGCTGTATTGTGACACTGACAAATCTAAAAACAGAGGTGTTTTACCTGCTGTGTAATCACGCCACTGTTTTTGTTTTCCTTTCTAACCGGGACCCAGAGTTTGATTTAACACAGTTCTGCATCTTTCCAGTTCAGAGCTATTAACTATTATTAAACTATTAGACTATTAAAGAGAATAAAAAGCATACATTCCATTTTAAAGTTAGTGATGCTTCACAGTAACAAAAACAAATTCCTTAACCACGTCCCTTCATGTTTTGTTTTCTGTTTTCCTCTTATAGTACGTGTGTATAACAAGTCAAACTCTTTCCATCTTTTTGAGAACTGTAAAATTGTAAAACATTTTTAGAGCTAACTGTAAATCTGTCTTTTAGAAACAACGGTTTGTCGATGTTTTTCGTTAACACCTGCTCGCAACGAAGCCATTACAGTCAGCTGCTGTTTTATACCATATTTGTTTTCCCCTCTTTTATTTTTGGTACTTTTTCTTCTTCCTGTTCTTTTCACGTCCTCCTTATGCCTCTTCACTGCTTGTACTGACAAGTCAGAAAGTCCCAAGTTTCCACTTGCTGCTGATTAGTGTGATCTGTCAACTAGACTGCATGCTTTCCTTTATCGTCATGTTAATCTACTGCAAGCAACAAGTGGGGAATTGTGCACTCAATGGACTGACACAAACGTCTCGCTGCCCTTTTACCAGAATATGAAAGGAAGTCATGGCAGTAAGAGAAGATATTGATAAAGTAGATCTTTATTTGGCGAGTTTAAAGGAACCACAACAAATGTTGTTTTCCCAGGTGACAATTGACAAAAAAAGCAAGCAGTGGGTTTAAGTGTCAGCTTTTGTGCAGACCACAACCATGGTGAATGCGGTGAAAGAGCCAAATCTCCAGGCAGCCACTCATCCGTTTGTGGAAGTGAGAAACTGTTTTTGTAAAAACAGGATCGCGGTTTTTAGAATCCTGCTGGAGTTCGGAAACGTGCGCATGTCGAGGCAAACCTTCAGAGTATCTTTCGAGAGAAAACTCGGTAGTCAACGGTACAATTTCTGGCTCACTTTCAAATCTTATCTGTAGACGAAAACTGGCAAAAATCGGGCTCCGTGTGGTTTCTCCTGTTTAAATGACTTTATCCTGCCAATAGCAAGAAACTGCATGCGTTGAAAAATTTAGCAAATTTAAAACTAGACCACTCTCTTGTCCCAAACTTAAAACAAAATATTGGTGGAAATCCACCAACCAGATTGCAGACCTGTGAATCTGACAAAAGTAGAACTAGCTGAGTACAGGGTTTTTGATTATTTTCCACTCAGTGTCACAATAACCTTGTCATTAACCATCTCGACATTCCACTCTGTAGGTGTAGAAAAGTCATGTGTCAATGTTTTATTTTCTTTTGCTGGGGACAAATGTTTTCATGCACTGACGTTTAAAAGGTAAAAAAAAAAAAAAGTTTTCCTCCCTGCCGCTCTTTTTCTCGTTAGCTGAACAAAAAGGCAGTTATTCTACGCTTTATAAGGAAAAAAATGATCCCATGCAGTAGTGAATGTGGCACCGAGCCTGTCTGTATATCTGGTATCTCAAATCATTTTGTTTTTACTGACCAGTATTCTGCTTAAAATAAAAAAAGGAAAAAAAATAACACAAAAAACAACACAAAAAAAAAACAAAAACATTTGCTTCTGTGACGGTTTTATTGCTTAGCGTGCACGTGGTTGTGAAAATTTAGACTTTAGCTAAAGTACACGAATAAAAATGAGAAAATGACAAAAAAAGAAAACCCCTCGACATCTTTTCCCTCACCCTGGTTATTGACGTAATACTAGATTTGTGTATGTCTTTTAAAATAAAATTCCAACTCTAGTTTCACCTTACATGTTATAAACAGGACAAAATGTAAAAGACAATTTAAAGTGAAATAAAGGTTTTATCAGTTCCGAATCAGCCCTCTTTCTGTTTCTTATCACCACTAGACTGTTAATGCCGCATGTTTATTGATTTTATAATGAGGTTCCTCATCAAAGGTGCATGCAGGATGTCTAAAAATATCTGAAAGCAATGCAAAAAAAAAAAAAGTTCAAAGTTTGGACTTTGGATCAGCACATACACAGTGGGGGGGACGGTTTCCCCCACTTGGTTTCATGTTGTAACACTCTGGATAAAGATTCAACATTCAGCAGGATTACGGAAGG
The DNA here is from genome assembly GCF_900324465.2 of Anabas testudineus. NCBI lineage: Eukaryota > Metazoa > Chordata > Actinopteri > Anabantiformes > Anabantidae > Anabas > Anabas testudineus. The sequence goes on along the minus strand of NC_046614.1, from coordinate 23,117,652 downwards.
CTGCGACGTTATTCAAAAGTGTTATATGCAAATACAATGATGTGGATTTTTTTAACTAAACGCAGACCTAATCATCAGCTGGTCTCAGCTCGGGAGTAAATCTTAGTGGCTCAACATCAGTTCACCATTTCCAGATACTTCCATTTAGCAAGCAAGAGTGGATGCCGACATTAAAGACATTGTGGTTTAACAGTGAAGTAGAACACAGGAAAGGCTTCTACTGAAGCAGCTGATGGTCTTGGGTTTAGCTGCACTAGAGGATTGATACCTGAACCTAACTCCATCTGTATCTGAAGGTGCTTTAACTTGATTCTTCAGTGTGAAATGTGTGTTTGAGTAGAGCTACATGTGCATTCAGTACTTTATCATCTAGAATGGTAGAAAAAGCAGAGGAGCAGTTTCAGATTTTGGAAGTTGCAGCATTCATGGATTTAATCATTTAAATTTCTTAGTTTCACATTAAGGCTCACTTGTGTGTGAGCTCTTTTTTTTTTTTTTAACCAGTTAGCAACACTTCACGTTCACATATGTGATGGCTAACCGCTTGTGAGCTATATACCCAGAGTGTGCGACGTGTCTTGATTTGTGAAGCATGTAGACGTGTGACATCTTGTCTACACTACTGTAGGTAAAAATAATTTCAGTTTAATCCAACAGTCAAATGAAATCTATTTTTGAAGGTGAGAAAGTTCAGCTCACTGTTTCAGGGAGGTGTGCATTCAGTTGTTTGAAGATGTAGCTTGTGTGTTTTTTTTTAACCACCCTGTTTAACCAGCTCTGTGTGTTTATTGCAATTCACCAGCAGCACAAATCGTTTGTCCTGAAAGTCTCCCCTGTAAGCTCTGTTTCCTCTTCTATTTGAATTGGACCAGATGTGGGAAAGAAGCCATGTCTGAGTGCAATGCCAAGACAATATTTATCTTAATTTCTTAGTTCCACTTTTAGTTTAATGCTTTCTGTATCATGCAGCTCCAAAATCTTATAATTCCCCAAATCTACAACATCACTCCTGAAATGTTTTTTATACATTTTGTACTTTATGTAACACGTTGTACCGCTGGTTATCTTGGGATAACAGCCTGGCTGTCTACAGGTAACATGCTTTGTCTTGTTCGTTTAATCTATGCACTCCTAACAAGTTGCCGTTTCACTGGACCATTCCTTGGTTAGTCACAGTAAACTGTTTAACCTTTCGACAGGGCCAAGTTCGCCATTTCCTGGTGTCTCCCGTCTTTATGCTAAGCTAAGCAGCTCCTTTCCTTCCTTTGAAATTCTCAGCCATTCATGCATATGAATGAATAATGAATAAAAACATTGTAAATATAGGTACGGTACATTTTCAGTTTATTTGCAGTTAGAGCAGGAGCAGTTTAACAAAAACCCATAGAACAAATTACAAAAACAGCATCAATGTGTTAAAAGTCAGATAAAACTATCGTAGTTGCTGAGACTCTCGGGGTGTGGTGGCACTGTGCAAACATGAATAAGCAGGTTTGTTTCACAAACCTTCCCTTTAGGATACACATATCTGAAGTGGCGTCAACATTATTGTTATTACAGCTTTCTTTTTTATTCCCCCCACCTTCCTTTTTTTCTTATTTACAATAGAAACACACCAGCAAACGATGCAAACAGGCACTTTACCAAGCTGTAGGTGGACCAATGACAAGTTTTACAATAATATGAAATAACAGGAAAAAACAATTATAGCATGAGACAGTACGTGTTTATGACCCGTTTAAAAATATTACTTGGTTCACATATGTCTTCAAGCAGAAAAGAAAAACTCATGCTGTGATTCTAAATGTAGTAAACACGAGCCACAACATTCAAACCACCAGGTGGTGGTAATGTTGTGGTGAAAGGGTGGGGGGGGGGGCAGATTCGACAGCTGCAGAATGGCCAAGCTGAACAGTGTAAAACTCAGTGGAGTAAGACAGCTGTATTTCAGACATCTGACGTGAGGCGGGAAAGGAGGTCAGAACGTGTCCTTGTATCTCACTGACTCACTCATTTGTGTTCGGTGGCTGATGCTTCAAATGTCAAATAAGAAAATTACTTGAGACAGTTTGACTTGAGTATACTAGTCATAACTGGAAAACCTATAGTAAAACCCAATGCAGTGCTGTATTACAAAGGCTAACTCAACAATCACACACATCCTTCAAGTAAGAAAACACAGGAAACCTTGGGAATCTCTCCCATCCATCACAAATATCAATCCACTGAGAAAGACACCAACACACGCCAAGTCTCAGAAAACCAAACATATGATAAATAAGTCAACTACCTGAGTGAATGACATTGTGAAGTTAAAATACTATATAACCATAATAAACCTTTAGAATAAACCCTCTTAACCTCATCACCAGTGTTTACCCAGCTAGGCTGCCCCTGTGAAGTTAGCTTCAATGTGGATTCAACTTTTCAAACTGTAGCAACGGACCTGCAACAATAATTCCTCTTTAAATGTCTCAAACTTCCTGTTTTCAAGTGATATTAAAATGTAAATATCAGAGTTTTGGAACTTAATCTGAAAATGTTACCTTGAGTTTCAACAATTCTTCCTGATATTTCTTTCTCACTATTTTCTGACATTAATGAATGTTAGAAATTCCTTTTGTATCTGACAAAAAGATTTTCTATTTTTACAGTCAAAATCCAGGCACTTTCAGCTTATGTATACCAAGAACTTCACAAGAGAGTGAAAAATAATCTCAACTCAACACCTAGTTTCAAAAGCATCTCGTGCTGTGTTCCAAATCTATACAACATATTGATGTCAAGCAGGTTTTCAGTGGTATAGGGACCAAAACTATTTCAATCTTACTACATACTTATAATAAATGTGGACTAAATACTGCAATGTAATGTTAAAGCTACAATATGCAATTTAATCTTGTGCTAGCATGAGACTCAGATCTGCGGTACTCCACCACTTCTGCACATTCATTCATTATTTTCAAATTAAAGCAAATGAGAAGCTGTGAAACGTATTAATCAAGCAGAAATTGTTGATATTCTCTGATCAATTAGAAGGACGAGTCTTGCTTAAAAACTTTGAAGCAAATATCTTTGTACCTTAGCCAGACTGTTCTGTAAATAGGACTTAAAGTGAGGCTTTAATCATTTGCAGCACATTTCTACTAAAAATGTTTGAAAGAAATTTACATGCTGTAGCTTTAAGAAGTTTGACTTGAAGTGAAATTCCAAAGTTGCACATTAAATTATTTTATGTTAATGTAAATTGAACTAAAATATTTTATCAACTAAAACAGTATAACGACAAATATGGAGTATGGATTTGGGACACAGTGATGGTTCACATGATCTAAGTGTCAGTCATGATAAGTTTAGGATCGTCATTAGCCTTGGATGCAAATGTTCCACGCAGAAATGAAGTTGGAGAGATGGAGTTAAAAGTTTAGAAAAAGTTGCTGTGGTCAAGTTGGATGGTAAAAGTTATTCTCAGAGTTTTGTGTCAATGATTTGATATAAATAACCTTAAATACTGAGTACAGTGAAACTAAAACTGGAAAAATACAAACATTTAGAACGCTGAAAATGGCAGCGCCTCTCCTTCTGGACACACCCTCTGCTACAAACACCAAGCAGAGCTGTGTTTTCCAGAAGCTTGTGTTTGTTCCAGTGAGAGTAAACAGGACAGAAACATGTTTGGTGTAATGGAGCTTTTGGGAAACACATACTCAGCAGCTGAATCTTGTCACTGCTCAGCTGCTCTCAGTCGCCTGACTCAAATAAAACATCAACAAAGGGTCTTGTTCTTTCCTTTTTGTTCACAGTGCAGTGACAGATCCTTACCACTGGTTCCAGAGTCTCTGATGTGGCTTCATTTCTTCTTCTGCACCTCTTGCAGCAGCTTCAGAGCAGCTGAGTTCTTTGGTTCCACTCTGAGCAGGTTGTTCAGGTCTTCAACACAGGCTTTATTGTCCTGCAGGAATGACAATGAAAATCTAGAGTTACACAAAATGAACTGAACGGTAAAAATGGAATTTTAAAAATCCTTCCACAAGTTTGGGTCATGCACACCATTTCTTAAATTCACTTTTATTGATCATGATCATGACTATATTACAGTATTTGAAATGGAAAATGTATGAACACAGTGATGTGTCATGAAAATGAGTAACAAAAGGTGGGAATTTATAAATTCTGAGAAAAAAAACCCTCTTTAGCACCAAATGGCTCTTTTAATAGCAGCACTCGTGTAATTAAGAGCCGGACAACCAAACTTCCGGGTTGCATTCCAGTCTTATCAAAATCCCATTGAAATTTTTTACATCGTTCCCTCGAACCCCAGGCGTCAGTAAAGTTGTTGCTGAATTGGTCTACTTAGACTTTTAATCTTCCTGCAGTATAATATATAAAAGGATGCAATACAGTTCAACAGCACCACAAACCACCCTGAATGATAATAAAGTTTAAATATATACACACTGTAGTGGACAGTATCTCATCCTGTCATGTGGAAGACCGGGGTTTGACAGTCGATCCCTGAGGTGGAGCCATAGACACTGAGATAGCCCAGTGGTTAGTGCCACTGACTTTGGTATGCTAGGGTGCGGAGTACAAGATCTACTGGCCTCTATTGGCCATCTACCATACCAGGCAGGACCTACCATACAATCCAGCCACCGATGTGTGCTGAAAGTCCCAAAGTCAAAACGGGACACACCTACAAAGGTGGTTGAGAATGACAGAGGACAGAGCTAAGACCCTGTGGGAATTTCAGATATAGACTGACAAACTCGTAATGGCCAACCAACCCGACTTAGTAGTGGTGGACGAATAGTAGTGATAAATGTAGCAATCCCAAGTGATAGCAACATCAGGAAGGAGCAGCAGGCAAAAGTGGTACCCTCATCTGTAGGAATAAGACTGCATCTTTGCACGCGGTATTCATTTTCACCTAAATACCAAGTGGAAATAGACAGTTTTTCAAAGACTAGTTTCATGATGTTCTTCACACAAATCAAACCTCCTAACAGTTGCAAGTGCTGAGCTAACAATGTGCTCTCTGTGTGAGGAATTCTGATGAGGATAGTCTGCCAGGGGAAACATCAGCAATTATCTAGGCAGGAAGCGCTTTAATGTTGTCGCCTGCCCTGAAAACCTCCAGATAGACACTTTTACAAACTAATGTCTGATTGCTTAGTGTCTGAATGAGAAGACAGTGATGAAGATTCAGACTCTCACCTTGAGTTCCTTGTGAGCCTGAGCCCTCCTGTAGAGAGCCTTGATGTTGCTCCTGTCAATCTTCAGTGCCTTGTCACAGTCTTTGACAGCATCTCTGTAGCGCTTTACCGATAGGTAACACAGTGCCCTGATCACAAACACAAACACAAAAACTGTTCAGATCACATTTTTTGGTAATGATGGAGCTGTGTGTTTCCATTCTATAATGTTATAAATGTTTGTGAACTACTATTAAGCTATTAATCTAATCAGAACATCAATGCTCGAACAGTCCACTGAGTCAACTTAAATCTTAAATTGTATCAAAAACTTATAACTGATTTATAAAGCATTAGTAAATGATTTATTAACAATTAATAAACAATACTACATTTAAATCATTATAAATGGTGGCTTAAAATATCTATAGACCTTCAAAAAAGCGTTGCTTTTGTTATTTACCTTACATTTTCAATTTCAAAAGTTTTTTAAGCCTAATTACTGGGATTCATTTATGAAATTACAGCATATCCACAGATTTTTCTGAATAGCCTGCAGGTGTCTGCTGAAATATTATACAAGCAAGTCCAGTCAATCATCTAAAGGCCATTATATGTACATATATGCCAAACACTGACTCACCGGTTAGTGTAGGTTGTAACTTCAGTTGGGTTGTGCTTCAGGCTCTCACTGTATTTCTCTATGGCCTTCTTATGCTCTCCCTTCTTCACCAGAGCGTTGCCTTCTTCTTTCAGAGCCTGGCCTTTCTTAATGTCTTTATCACTGGGAGCTGACAAGATGAGACAGAGAGAAAACACGGATGTGATGAGCAGCAAAGAAGAAGAAATGACAGATTTAACATCTGAATTATGGTTTCAAACTCTGAAGCTGCTCCTAACAGACTTCTTTTTATGCACACGCTATATTTGTTATTGTAACAAATGTGAGGAAGCAGAAAACCAGAGAATGTGTTTACATGTAGCTGGTCAATAATCAGACTTCATGTCTAAGGTTTGAATCTGAACACTGCTCATTTATTACAGATCAATGAACAGTTTTCAAACTGTGTTCACATGAGGTTCTTTGAAAACAGAGACACATTCAGTTTCAAACTCATCTGGATTGAGTCATTTTAGCTAAATACAATTAACAAATCATTTTCCAACCACTAGTCTGAGTAGAAAATGTAAATCCCCTTACCAGGTTTTTCTGTTTGCCTGGTGCCGTTCTGTTGTGGTTCAGGATTTTGTTTTGCAGTGTTAACTGTATTTTGCTGGGTCAGTTTCTCTCTGACAGACAGAGGAACGGTTGGAATAGGAGGAAGCTTTTCTCTCCATGAGAGACCATCTGCCTCTGTGAGCGCCTTTGTCATCCTGACAAACAGGGAAAAAAAAAGCTTTAGTTTATTTTCCTTTAAAGCTGAAACATCTTTATGCTTCATGTGCAGAGGAAGATGACTGTAGAGAATAAGGTGCTGCATGCTTATCACACTGGAAACTACAGTTTCTGTACTGCAGATATAACAGTCAGGGATGAAAGGTGCATCTGATGTTGGAGTCATTTTCAAACAAATCTTGTCAGCTTTGGTTTATTATTATCATTCAAGAATATGTTGTTTGTCATAATGAATTCCAGCTAGATGATGATTCTCAACAGTGGTCTCTGCAAACAGGAAATTTAGCTGTCACAAGCTTCATGATTAGCTGAATAGATGCAGACACACTATCATTTTGTCAAATTAATACATTTATTAGCGTGTGTGTAAGCATGTTATCCAAATGTAATGTATGGAACGTGAACATAATGACACTTTAATTATACATTTATGTTAAAAGAGTTACAGCTTTTAAAATTATATTACACCGTTTATTTGCTAGCTGTTATGTTTTTGAGCGCCCTAAGGCTGGCACAGAACCTGGGAAGTCTTGGTCATGATGCTTCTTTAGACTAGCCTACTAACCTGTTGGTGCCGTCATGAGCAGCTGCTATGTTGCAGTCGATCTGCAGAGCAGTCTTGTAATCTACATAAGCCTGTCTGTAACGCTCCTGAGCTTCATAGGCAGCTGCGCGACGAAGCAGAGACTTCACATTAAACGGATGCAACTCGAGAGACCTGAGACAAAAAATTTAAAGATAACAAGTTAAGACATTTAAACAACAATCCACAATATGAAAGAAAGGAGAAAGATTTGATGCTGCCAAATTATTATTTTAGTTAACAAATACATTTGTTTAAAATATATAATTAATATATACATAATAAAACAATAATTTCTGAGTTGAAAAACAAAGAAATGAAATAGAACAAAATTCCTGAAAGATGAAAATGTAATGCTCCTAAAAAGAACTTAAGACCAGCTGAAAGATGAATAATATCATTCCAAAAATTCTGACTGTATATAATATATGAAAGAAAAGAAAACAAAACTAAGATCGACACTATACAAATTACAAATAAAAACACTTACTTATTGCAGTCTTTCACACATTCCCCACAGTTGCCATTCTTCAAGTAGCTGGCTGCACGATTCGAGTACAAAATGGCCAAATCTTCTGGATTGTTTTTACCTTAACAAGAAATAAGATTCTTTAACACGAGCATTTAATCAAACTAGTAATGCACTGATAAATCAGTGCGCTTTGTCTATTTACAAGACGCAAGTGAGCAGGCTGACAAACAGTCAAATCAGTAGAACAAAGAAGTGTAAGAAACCTACATTGTTTTATATCACCGTTATCAAACACTGTGGAAAACTAGAACATTGTTTCTGGTTGTTGCTACTTAATATCCGAGGGGTAAGTGAGAAAATGTGTTTTAGCAGATTAGGTGAACATACCTTACGAATAAAAACATTTATGTAGACTATAATCAACACATTATGTTTTAACAAAATACATTTTTTTCAAGCATATATGATTTTATTAGTTTATTCAGCTAAAACTAAAGGTCACACACACTTTTTATGTATGCTACAACTGGGGATATGAACACAGACATGTTTCACAAAATCGGCACTACAAAACACAAGGACGACTCTAGACAGTATCAACAATGAATCCTTTGTTTGTTTTATTAGAGTGAACAACGTGAAAAAATAAAACTGCGTGTGTAACTGCTTCACAGGAACAATGGCAAGGACCTTGAAACAAACGTGAATTGCACCTTTACACTGCAGCACGCCTTCAATATCCTCCTATGGTCATTATCCTTCCGAAATGCAAATTTCAAAACCAGCTGATGCTCTTTTTCAATGACTCTGCTACTATATGTCAAATTACAGGTTTGACTAATTGTATAAAGAGAGTGATGTGTTGATTCCATTGAAAACACATGTTTTTTCATATTCATTATTTTAAAGCGCACCAGAGATTTGGCAATCTGGTAAAGGTTAAGCAATACTTACTGGACTTCTCTAGCTCTTTAATTGCCTTGTCATAAAAAGTGGTTGCCTCTCCATACTGGCCTGTCTTGAAACATTCATTTCCAGCTTGTTTTAACTCCATCCAGGTCTGGGACTTCTGCTTTGGAGGCATCGCTTCTTTTTTTAGCTGTTATCTGAAAAGATAAACGACTGTGGTTACTTTGTGTGCATGAAAATAACTTATCAGTTTGTCAGTGTCAATTTAATGCACACATTTAACTCGTCAATCCATTATATACCATTCAAGAGTCAGTGTAGGCTTTGCTGCGTCCTAAGATATTGACTGCATGTAACATGCAAGTATCCAACAACTTGCATTAATTAACTGATCGACTTTAATAATCTGCACAATTCAGCAAATAGGATTAAATTAAGTATAATGTGCAGGAGAAGAGCTGAGTGATGTAACTATGATGGCTTTGGTGCTCATCTTCATCATATCTAACTGCTGTTTTTCAATAAAACAAGTCAACATTTCCTCTGTAAATAAATGTAACACTAAATGATCTACTGCTGCTTGAGTTTTCAGTGTTTTCTCAAACAGCAGCTGACTTGAGCTGTTTGGGTTTAGGGATTATTTGTAAGTCTATAATCAGGGATGTGGAAACAATTTTTTAACACGACAGACATCTAAATAGGATCTATTTTATCTAGAAATATATTTATAACATGAAATGACCAAATAATACTAAGTTTCATTGATTTAATGGCCTTTAAAACTAATAAATAAAATAATCTTGCTCTTCATGACACTTCACCACTCAGTTAATATACTGCAAGTCACTGTAACAGGAAACTGAACAATTCTAGCTGAACATAAACATGTTGCCTTTTATTGACATTTATTCTTGATAAATATGGAGTTATCAGTAATCTATAATCTATAATGTTTTATGTTTCACTTTCTTATCCTGTCAGGTCGGACCGACGCTTTCAATTCAGTTTATTAGGTGACGTTAGCAATAGCTAAGAGCTATGTTAGGTATTTGGTGAAACTTTCGGATTAAATAAGATTTAATATCTGGTAAATACTTCTATCCATATAATTCTAATGACCTAATAAGTTTGTTTAGTATGAACGTTAATCACATATCCACAAACCAGCTTATCTACGTTAGCTTAAGTTAACCAGTTGCGTTCTCGTCCAGTCTCTTAGCTAGCTGCTAAGTTAACCCTAGCAAGTTTATAAAGAAAACCGTTTATCGACCCTAACAATAAAAGTTTTCGTTAAAATTGAGAAAACCTCGGCTGTGAACACGAGGTTTCTTTTGCGTTTAGTTGCGGCACTTTTACTTTTGTTATCGGTTACTAGCTTAGTTAATGTTAGCTCGCTAGCTAAATCATGCTAACTCGAATGACTGTTGAATGCTAATTTAGCCGCAGGCTAACCACACTCACACTGCTAACTATGCTAACATCAGGAAGCTCAAACTTCTTACCGGCTGCTTGGTTTGAGAGATAACGACACGGCAAGGACCCAGATCTGCACAAGATAAATGCTCCAAACCTGTGAAAGGCTACCAACAGCAGAAACTATCTGTCCTCTCAGTATGCGTTATAAATACTGGCATAACTCCGTGCACTTGTTTCCTCCTGGTTGTTGAGTAGCACGCTGCATGCCCCTCTCTGCTGCCCGTTTTAGTGTCTGTGGGGGAGGTCAGGAACTCAGGAACTCACCGGAACATCGGGGAACTTCTTCGGTTCTTGTCACTGCGATGATTCGGTTTCACTTCGGCTTCACGCCGCGTTCACGTGCTAAGGAAAGCGTGGGACTTTCCAGGATAGAATCGCGCCGCCTGGTGGCCAAATGAGTGCAGAAGCTACCTTGATGGAGCTCAGTAGAGTTTATAAGAGGAGTTTATGCTGTTCGTGGCAGCTGGTACACAGATCAAAACAGTTGCACCATAATTCAATGTGTTTCAGGACGAGTATTTTACAAGAAAATATACAATATAATATGTGACACCCCATACAGGAGACACCTGCATGCAAACTAAAACCGAACCAGAGCGTTTTCTTAAATATATGAGGAGCTAAAAGGTAAGAATTTGGAGACGCTGAGTGTTTCTTGTTTGTGTGCATGTGTGTTTGTGACAGAGAGGGAGAGAGAAAACCCTGCAGCAGCACATTGCTTTAATAAAGAACACTAATAAAATCTTATTCATGCAAAAGTGGAAAAAAGTGGATGTCAGCTTTTATCAAACATGTTTCTTAAAGACGACTTTAAATTTCCCCCAAACACTGTCTGCAAATACTAATGTACAGTACATGGAAATCCAGCAGGACCACTTACAGCTCATGAAATATCCTATATAACTCTCCTAAAACATTTAATATTTAAAGCACATTGTACCATTACAAAATGACTGCAGAAAAATTAGAAACTGCATGGAAATGTGTTCTTTCAGTTTTTTGTCCATTTTTATTGCTTTGAAATAAACAGTAAATTGATTTAAAGGTACTTAGTTTAGTGTGGTTGCTGCAGTTTACCACAGTTTTGACACTGGTGGGTGTGGGTGTGTGCTAAGAGACTCCACGATGGTAAAGTAGAATTTGTCAGCTGCATTGGGAAGAACATCCTATTTGTATAATAAATAGTAATAACAGTATAAGTATAAAGTAACTTTGGTTGCAGGAGAAATGTAGTGTGTATGATTTTCCACTGACATGTGGTATATCTAATATACAGTATAGTAGTAAACAGTCTGTAATATAAAGTACACACTGTACTTCAGTTTGAATAGCTGTATTTTTAATTTCACTTCAGTTGCTTTAATGTGATTGAATTTGTATGTTCTATGAAGTCCTCATGATCACCAGTCAGTGGTCAGAGATGAACCAGAGATGAGAATGAGACTATTTGTTTAATTAGTGATTATCTGGTGTATTTATGAGGTGAAACCTCCTTTTTACAATCTTTTTCACAACCCTGAACGTATCACTGGACAGAGAGCAGCAGTTGTTTGGTTTCTATTTCAGGGAACAGGGAACAAAAGGTATTTAGAGCTTTTAAAAAAGACGATGTACTATTTGTGCCTTTGACTGATTTATTTCTGAGCCCTGTGGAAGTTAGACTTCATAATATAAAAAAAACAAACAAACATCAAACAAACAAAACAGAAAACAAGGACAATAAAAGTCGATACTGAGAATTTAGGGTCTGACGTTGACAGTGTAGCCCTTCTTCATGTTTCTGAAGGTGGAGCAGTCAAAGTTGACAATGAGAGTCTTCTCTCCGGTCTTGACGGGAACAAAAGTGAACTTGACAGTTACTCGGGTGTTTGGCCGCAGATCTGGAAGGCTGTGAGTGACACAAAGAGTAACGAGCGGCAGCTTAGTTAAGTTTGTGGGTACAATCCTACATTTACTACATCTACATTGACACTAGAATTAAAACACTTCTCAGCCCAATCACAATCTCAGGATACACATGTCCCATTATAACAGCTGTCCCATCAACTGTCTACTATCTGTTCCCGTAATTAGAAAGACAGTTTGGATTAATGCCGACATTATTTATGCTGCAACATCAGTCAAATACTTAGAATACAACAATTGGTCATATAAGTATGTGTAATTATTGTATGTTACCGTAACCACTTGAACAAAGGTCTCTGTGAAACACTCACCTGTATTGCTCTTCTTCCATCAGGCCACTTCCAGAGACAGTCAGATTGCAGGCCCTCAGGGTGTCATTGCATGGGTTCGTGAAAAGCACTTCCGCGTTTGCTGTGCGGTTCAGTCTGACCTCACCAGAAACCTGGAACACACACGTTTTGACGGACAATTCAAATACACTTCACTTTAAAATCAAGCATCAAGCACCTATCACAAATCAGTATGATACAATATGTGGTTTTGAGGCAATATCCTCCTTATAACAAAGGTCAGCACAAACATTTTGAAAACTAAATGTGTGCAACCTACTGAAAACCAGTCTGCCTATACCTATTTATTTTTTGTCTGTAATTCTCAAAATACAATATTATTATCTTCGAAACTCTAATAATGTAATATTGACGCTTCCCTACATACAGGAGACACATGTACGCAAACAAAACTTAACTTGAACATGGAGCTAAAAGGTAAGATTTTTTTAAGAAGTTTTTTTTTTTACTGACCGTGATGGAGATGGGAGGGTTCGCCAACACAACGTCATTCACTGCTAGGTATTTGTTGTCTGGCTTCTGTTTGTCAGTGACCACGGCTGAAATCTTCAAGCTGTCACTTTGCACAATGTCTTTACTGTAGGTTGAGAAAGGGACCAGGATCGGGATCACCAAATCTGTAAGAGCCGGAGGAAGAGAGGGAGATTTAAACCTACAATATTGTGTCACTTGTGTCCAGGCATGCAGAAAGTTCAGAGTCATCTTCCTCTGAGATTAATTCCTCCAAAATTCAACAGCAACATTTCTGCACAGAAAGATTTTGCTAGAAGAAGCGTCACCTTTCCCAGGCTGGAGTGTCCCCTCCTTCACCTCACTCTGGATGTTCACAGCAGGGGATCCATTGTACCTCATGCCCTGGACGCTGATGTTCATGGACAGCGGCCTGTCAGCAGTAATCTCGCTTTGCAGCACCAGCTTCAGGCTCACGTCCTGACCGTTCACCAACTTGGACACCTGCAGCCCCACACAATGAAAGGAATCAGACGTGGTGGGAGATTTGGAATAACTCATACATTAGCCTGTCTTTTGTGCATGGCCACATGTGTCCCACCACTTTTCCACATGTAAACCCTGCCTGAGCTCGGTCGTTCAGCATTACCTCTTCAAATCGCATGGTCACTGGGGGTAACTGGTCCCCAGGCTTCTCCTCATTTCTGGTGAAGTAGTTTCTGGTGCTGGCGTGTTTAAAGACCTCTCTCTCCTTTGCGGATCCTGTGAGGGGAGTACTTGAGTTCATCTCAAGAGTTGCTGCAATAAACAATAACAAGCTACAGCTTCTACTGTACGTGACCAGTTGAACTCACCCTCTGGGTATTTGTAGGTGTCTGTGATGTCCATCCTCTTGTTTAAGCCAACAGCCTTAGTGGAGATATTCTGACCAACTCTCTTAGTGTCTGAGAAAATATTCACTTTTGAACCGTTGGCTTTGACCTGACAGGACACACAGAGAAACAACTGATTGTTGGCATGGTAATTACTTTATGACCCTCAGATGACCCATAGGCTGTTTCTTTACAGGCGCTAAATGTTATAGATCTAGGCTCTGCTCACTTACCAGCCAGTCAATGCAGTCAGCATTGACCTCAGCGTAGATAAATGGTCCATCGTATTTGAGTTCTGTGTCTCCGTTCAGGATCGCTTTCACTGAGGCTGGTCCACAGCAGAACACACCTACACCAGGAAAGAAATACAGGTGAACACCTCTTTGCAGATGATGCTGTGTTTTAGTTTAAAACAGCAATCAACATTTTTCAAGTCAAATCATCCTCTTGAACTAATCTGTCAGGCTTAAAGCCCTGAAATGTCAGGAGCACATTTATTTTGCCCAGAGATTGAATCATTTGCAATTTGAACACTTCATGAAGTTTCTATTTGAGCCTTTTCACGACAAAATCAATGTTGGAGAGAAAACGTGATTAAATAAATAATTTAAATTTCAATAACCTTGTGGCCTTGTGGACTGTGAAAACACAACTTTACTTATTGGAAATAAGTAAAGTTGAGCTTTATTGTCATAACCCTGAAAAACTCTTATATGTTTTTTATTTGATAAAAACCTTTTATTAAGGACAAATGCCACTGGAACTGTAACTTTGAGTGAATCATCAGTATTCAAGTTTTGTTATAACTGTGTTTTTGAATTTATGATTAATATCACAAACAAAACAGATGAAGGAGTTGAGTGATTCAGATTAATAATTTGAATAGCATTAGAATTACCTAGTAATTCTCAGAGTGGAGAAACAGGTAAACAAGGAAATGCACCTGAGTTATAAATTCAGCAGTTAGAGGCGAATTTACCTTCACTCTTCTCCTGTGGTGTTGGATCCAGAACCTGCCACCCGTCATATTTGCCGTCTTCTGCCAGGTCTGGCCGCCTCATCCACCCTTCCACCCACACATGAAAGTTCCTAAAACAAAACCCAAACAGTTATTATCATACAACAGGTTAGAAGACTGAAGCATACCACTGGAAAACTGATTTGGAAAGACAGGAAGATGTTGTGGTACTGTGAAACCTGGAGCCCCTACGTCCCACGATGGAACAGGATAAGCAGCATATATAATTAAAATTGAGGGATTTAGAAGCTATGTTTGTGTCTCACCAAACACTGTCATTGGATTCTCTGAATCTGACACCATAGTCAGCGTGGAACACATCAATAACCAGATTCCCGTCGTTGTCATGGGCCGACTCATAGTTGGTGACCACCCGACAGGGGATCCCCAGCAGACGCATCACTAAAACCAAAGATGAAAACATTATCATGCAGCTTCATCAGGCAATGCTCAGACCACGCCTATTCCTATTTACATATTATAATACCTGGAGAACTGAGCAAAAACAAGCTGAAAAAAATAAGACATGAATGAATGAGTGTTTTTATCTAGATGTCACAGCAACACACAAAAATGTTGGCGGCTTGATCTCACAGTTACTGTTTAGTGGAAACTCTACAAGTACAAAACTATGTAGAGGCTCAGTTCAGTAATTTTAGGGACATGAAGAGTCTGATGTACCTGAACACATCACTCCAGCGAACACCCAGCACTGTCCATACTTGACTGGACTGCAATAGGTGTTGAACCATTTCTTAAGGATGGCGTGGCTGCCGTTCCACTGAGACGGTGAGACCCCACCCCAAAATGAACTTCCCCAGTTTCCCTCCAAGACACCATGGTCATCTTGACTGTTGATCTGAACAAGAACAGACACAGAGGGATGTTGACTTTCTCACAGGAATAGTTTTCTGTCAGATTTTTATAAAGAACGACTTCACACCTATAATTTGACACGTAAGAGACATCACCCATTTTTTAAAATACCTGAATACACACTTAAAGAGTAACTACGTCCAGGTGAAAAAGCTCAACTTGACTTTGAAAGTTGTTCACAAGATCACTGCAGTAAACTTAAGCATGTGGAGGAATCTTCACAGTGAAGAGTGTAAACACACAGATCATGTCCTACCATGGCGCTGATCACGCGGCTGATGTAGATGGGGTTACAGCGAGCAGACTCGTCATCCGCTGGATTTTTCAAGTGCTTGTTGTTGACGTCCAGTATCTTCAGACAAATGTTGACCATGTTGTCCTCAAACTGGACACAAAGAGTCAAAACAAGAGAAGCTGTGGTTACACACATTTACTCGTTCACCTATTCAAAGCTCTTTAGTCGTTGCTGTCGTGCAGCAGAGCTCCTCTCTCAGGACGAAAATGAATCGTATATGCTGCAAAATGCTTCAATAGGCTTTTAGACATAACTCCAAATTACACAATGTGTAACAAAAGTACTTTCAGCACAGAACTCTGCATTCTCACCCATCCTACTGTTTATACCTGCAAAAGAATCACCCCTGGTAACCTTCTGTTTATATTACAGACAACTGTTTCATTGTGTTAACTGACTGTAGATACTCAGCTTGTGTGTGTGTGTGTGTGTGTGTGTGTGTGTGTGTGTGTACCTGTCCAAAATCCCAGTGGGTTCCAGAGATATAGTTTCCATTCCCTGTGTAGATGATTCCCTGTTCATTCATGACATACTCCTGTCTCTCCAACTCATCAGGCAGAAACACCCAGTCATCTACCGAGAGGGTTAAAAAATATAGTTTCAGAGTATTCAGATACTTCACTGAAGTAGAAGTACTGCATTGACATTCTTAATATGTAAAAGCAAATTAGCCGCAGTTTCAACAGCATACAATTGTATAATAGAACTAAGCCACTTACACCATTACTGCAAATATCTGTGGGACTATTGCGATGGACATACAGAGCGACCTACCTGGACACCAGGGGTTGAAGAGCACCACTATTTTCAGCAGCATTTCACAGTCTCTGTGTTTCACAGATAACGTGTACTTTCCTATGGGGGTGTTGGCTGGAGGAGTGATGGTCAGGACCAAGATGCCCATTGGAGCAGAGGAGTTCTTGTGAAGCGCTATCTTCCATACTGCCTTTGCAGATGGTGAACGCGTCACGCTGTCTGGGATGCCAAAATGTGATTCTGTGCCCTGGTCCTCTGATGGACAATCTCCTGTAGAGAAAAAGCCCCCGAGTTAGTCAGCCATTAATTTACTGTTGCAACATGATTCTATATCCAGTCAACACACATTAAATATAACTGGAAGTTGGATATTTAGCACTAGATATATTTACTGTAAATACTATTATGTTGTATGAAGACAGAGGGTGCTCAAGATATAATGTTTAGAAATAATTTGGGAAATTATGAAATAATTATTGGTAACTGAAACAAGCATTTGATTTCTGGATAAGTAATAGTAATAGTAATGTTGTGAATTATTACTTTTTACTTGGAAGTTTCTGTGTGTCAGAGGTGTTCACTGTTGACCTGAATCTATCTGACATAATGAATTTAATGAAGAACTGACCAGTCGCTGCGACCACAGTGAGCGGATAAAGGTCGGGGTTGAAAGCTTGGGTCAGTTTTAGGGTCACGGTGAAGGCCTGGCCTCGCCTCACGATCAGCTCATCTGCTGTGATTGTACTTGTGTGGTGTTCGGTGCTGTTGGTCTTACTGTTGAGATCCACCTCTTTAAAGACTGAAAGGAAGAAAGAAAAAACATTAAAACTGAATTTCTAGCTGATCTCTGGAAATGAACTCAACACAAGGGCACGTGTGTTAATTTTAACTTTTCACCCTAATGTGATGATGAAGAAATACACTCCTGGGCATGCTGATACATTATGACCTCCCTGTTGGGCAACATTACAGGTGTTGCACAGTCACACATCTGACAGCAACTTTCAGTGATGCTGAACGTGGTGCAGGTTGTAACAGACTAGAAACTACGTTTTAGAAACCACAGCCCACACGGGTCTGATGACAGGTCTCCCACAACATCACAGTGATACTCATTGTTGGCACCGTCCTGGCAGAAACCAGAGTCATGCTGTCTTTGTTGCGTATACTCAACTGTACCTTTGACCCTGGAGTCAAACTCATACGTTGGGACTGTTCAGTCCTTTGTACACCCCAACCACATCCTTGTGACTCACTTTCAATTAATAGAAGTTCATAAAAAATATGACACTTTAGAACTAAATCCACCCAGTGTTTTTGTTCCCTTGGAAAATAATTATCGTTGCAGCCTAACTGCACATGAATAGATTCATGAAAGACAGGGGTGTTAACATTGTTAACAGGGGTGTAAACAATTTTATTTCTGACTTATTTCTTAATCCTTTTATTAGCTGATCTAGACGTGGCTCCATCTTTATTGGACTAGATCATGTGGATAAGCATCATGCAAACACGCAAGCAAGTATTTAAAATAAACAACAATCCACAGTACACCACATTACGCCATATTTTCAGGTCAAATTACATCAACCATGATTTAATATAAGCAAATCTGTGCACACAACAACCTCAGTTGTGGGTGTGGTTAGACCCCGCCCGACCTCACCTTAGCAAAACTGGCTCAGCTTGTCAAAGTCTGAACATGCTGTCAGATGTAGATATAGGCAGGGTGGTGGGGGACAGCTGGAACCAATATCTCAATATCTCAAAACCACACAGTTGCATATTTTTGTATTACACCATGCACGTTATATGTGTCATCCAACTTGGGGAATGATTCCTCTGCATTCCTCTTAAAGACAGTTTTTTTTTTGAATACTTGTAAATGAAGAGCTAAAACAATCACGTAATTCAGAAAGCTGGAAACGACATGGTTTCTTTAACAGAAAATGAATCAAGCCTTTCTGCTGCAGCTGCACAGCGTGTTTCGTTCTGTCAAAATAATGATTTTAGAAGGTGAAAATGACCAGATCTTCTAAACATGATTATCTGGTCAATGGGGAGTAAAGATGTGCTGAACTGGTGATTTCCACAGATACAGCTGCAGGAAAAGGTTCAGATCTTCTGTACTTGAGGTAGTTTCCAGGTGATCACACAGGACTGTATGATGTCATGGATTCACCACAATTAAATCCTAACCACCCAAACATTTCCACTAATTTAACATTTTTCTTTCTCCTTTCTCTGCGTTTTCTCTGATGCCTTCTGTCATTTTGTTTTGAGGTGAAAAAGTGAAAGTGCTATGGATTAAAACACCTGATTAATAAAGGTGATTTTCTCTCCAGCATCTACCAAACAAAAATACTAGACACTATAAAAATGCTAGAACCACGTGACCATTTGAGAGACTGAGTTTGAACCTAATGCACTGAATTAACTGCCTTCTGAGCTGAGACCCAGTGAAGACCAGACTGATTTGAAGCAGAAAGGTGAGGTCCAAAACGTGATGCACTTACCGGAGTCTGTCATTGTTCCAAAATGTTCTCTCTTCTAATAACAGGTGCAGGTGTAGAGGGAGAGCTTGGTGTGAAACTCTGGCCACCAGCAGCATAATGACAAGTGATTCAATTCTGACAGAATTTAAAACACTCGCCAAGCCCAACCCCACCTTAAAATGAACATGTCACAAAGCTCGCGCTGTGGGTTTGTTAAGAAATTCTTGGATGAATCAACTCAGATTTTGGGATCAGGCTGTAATTAAAACAAATCACAAATCAAATTTTTATTTATGCAGCCCCAAGGACTTTACAGCCCTTTGTCCCCAGACCCTCAAACTGGATCAGCAAAACTTCTCCTCAAGAAAACAAGGAAAACAATCTCTAGAAAAACAAGAGAGGAGAGATTCCTCTTGTAGTGCAACAGCTGGTTTGAGTACAGAATAGTACGACAGTGGATACAGATAATAAAACATGAGCATAAATACAATGAGGTTAACGTCTGGATTTAAAAGCCTTTAGTGGCTAAAAACACACAATGCAGCCGTTATGTTATGTTTTCAGACGTGCAGTGATGTGAAAAATAGCATGATGGTATTTTAGACTGTACTTCAATTGAAGCTCAGCGTTGGCTACGATGTGGAAGCTGGGAACATGAGATCTGATGTATGATCTGTGGTTTTCACAGTTAAACCATGTCACCAGTCACAATATTGCATATGTAACTGTACATGTAAATGTTTGTGCTACTTTTTCTTAACTTAAATCACGTTATCACTGCTTTCAGTGGAAACGTTTCTGAGTCAACGTGCTGATCATACTGATCATTCTGAAAAAGCTGATCAAACACACATTAAGAGATCTTACAATAACAATAACACTCCTTTGTCCCCACCCTATGTTCAGTGCTGTGCACAGGTTTTTGGCACTTTCAGACGTTTCAATTCTTATACATCACACAGGACCAACAGGGAGGCGTCTGGTTCGTCCTAAATTCATTTAGCACCTTGACAACGAGCTGAAACCCAGAGGATACCAACATCTGATGGTATAATCTCAGTATTTTTATATTATAAATTATATATATAAACAGGTACTTTATGTCGTCATAACCTCATGAATAACGTGACATTCTTTTAACTGCTATGATGATTTGTATGATTAGATCATTGTCATGAAGGCTACACCTTTCTCTTAGTGATGCCAGCCTCATGATGCAATCTTGCTCAGGCACAATGAATCATGTTAAATGGAAAGCGGAAATGGAAAGTGTTGCAATTGTTTAGACTGTAGTTCACCACGGTCCTCAGTATAGTTCAACTTGTTTTACAGTTCCTGACTAACAGAACATCACTAAAATGTAATATTGGTCCTAGATATACTGTTGTACATGGACTTGTGAAGCAAAACCTAGGTTTTGACTTGTGAAGCAAAACCTAGTATCAACAAAATCTTGAGTTAATTGATCTGTGAATGTACAGTTCAATCATTTTTTTGACCCACCCACTGGCTTCACATGCACACCTTTGTAAGGTCAACTGAGTTTTCCTGCTGTCATTTTGATGTAATTTATCCATCTAATTATGCAAGCAATTAACTACAAAGTGCAAACGTCATCTGATTGCTTTCAAATGTCAACGGACTATTATAATGTTTGCAGATCAGTAAATACTATATGTATTCACAGTGGCAAGAAAAAGTATGTGAACCCTTTAGGATTATGTGGAATTTTGTATGAATTTGTCATAAAATGTGCTTTGATCTTCACCTAAGTCACAATAATAGAAAAACACAGTCTGCTTAAAATAATAGTACACAAACATTAAATGTTTTAATGTTTTTACTGAACATAACATGTAAACATTCACAGTGCAGGGTGGAAAAAGAATGAGAACCCCTAGCCTAATGACTTCTCCAAGAGCTAACGTGACCCATGCTTCGCAGAAAAGAGCACCTGGAGCACCTGGATGTTCCACATCACTTCTGGCAAAATATTCTGTGGACAGATGAAACCAAAATTGAGTTGTTTGGAAAAAACACACAACACTATGTGTGGAGAAAAAAAAAGGCACAGTACAGCACACCAACAACAAAACCTCATCCCCACTGTAAAACATGGCGGAGGGAGCGTCATGGTTTGGGGCTGCTTTGCTGCCTCAGGGCCTAAACGGATTGTTGTCATTGATGGAAAAATGAATTCCAGAGTTTATCAAGACATTTTAAAGGAAAACGTAAGACCATCTGTCCGCCAACTCAAGCTCTACAGAGGATGGATGATGCAACAGGACAATGACCCAAAGCATACAAGTAATTCAACAAAAGAATGGCTTCAAGAGAACAAAATACGCCTTCTGGAGTGGCCCAGTCAGAGTCCTGACCTCAACCTCAACCATTCACACCAGACATCCAATGATCTTTAGGTCAGATAAAGATCAAATCCTGACTCCCTTTTTTCTGAGTCTACGTGCTGATCATACTGATCATTCTGAAAAAGCTGATCAAACAGACGTTCAGACATCTTACAATAACAATAACACTCCTTTGTCCCCACATGTTGTTTTAACCCTATGTTCAGTGTTGTGCACAGGTTTTTGGCACTTTCAGAAGTTTCGATTCTTATCCATCACACAGGACCAACAGGGAGACGTCTGGTTCGTCCTAAATTCATTTAGCACCTTGACAACGAGCTGAAACCCAGAGGATACCAACATCTGATGGTATAATCTCAGTATTTTTATATTATAAATTATATATATAAACAGGTACTTTATGTCGTCATAACCTCATGAATAACGTGACATTCTTTTAACTGCTATGATGATTTGTCTCATGATGCAATCTTACTCACAATGAATCATTTTAAATGGAAAGGTAGTGTTGCAATTGTGTAAGCTGTAGTTCACCACAGTCCTCAGTATAGTTCAACTGATAAGACTTGTTTTACAATTCCTGACTAACAGAACATAAGTAAAATGGAATGATGGTCCTAGAGATACTGTTGTACATGGACTTCTGACACTAAGCAAAACCGAGTATCAACTAAATCTTGAGTTAATCCGACTTTAAATTTACAGTTCAATCTTTCTGATTCTAATCTTTGTGAACCTCTTTTTGCAGAAGATCTTTAAATAGATCCCTTTAGTTAATGTAGTTGTTAACATATCTAAACTGTTCGAAGTGCAAGTTCAGGAAATCAGTCAAATGTAGATTAACTGAGTCTATTAATATTCTGTAACAACACGACTCCCTCATATTATGATTTGTTGTGCAGTAAGGGCTTGTAAAAACAGTTTTGTAGAAGTCCACATGTTATGTGCACTCCTTTAACCTGGAGGAGCAGACAAGAGCAGAACTTGGCAAAAAATCGGGTCTATAAGGATCATTTTCTATTTCTGTTCTACCCTCCTCAGATGCAGTAATCAGCAAGAGAGTTTTTATTATATTTATTATTTTTTATTTATAATTAAGTTGGGTCCAGTGGTTCCATGGAGAAAAAAGGACGTGAACAAGCTGTCAGGATTTGACCTTTGTCTAATCTAATGATCTGTTACAAGGTAAAGTGACAGGATGAGCTGTCAGATTTACAGCAACACCACCCACTGGCTTCACATGCACAACTTTAAAAGATCAACTGAACTGATTTACCTGCTGTCATTACCGACTGATTATTAATCTGGATGTAATTTATCCATCTGATTGTTGAAGCAATTAAATACAAAGTAAAAAGGTCATCTAATTGCTCTGAAATGTCAAAGGAGTAAGTTGCAGATCTGGTAAATATTATACGTGAGTCAATTAAAAATAGCTTAAAAATATTTATTTTAACATTTCACATAAAGATACTGTCTGTAAAAATATAAGTACATGGGGTCAGTACCTGGTTGCTGTGCAGGTTGGAACATGTGACTGAATTCCTGTAAATTACAGGAGCAGCTGGTGAAATAATATTGTTTTACAACTAAAGCATCACAACTAACCTCAACTTGACCGGCTTCGACAGTTTTTTTCCAGAGCAGGTTGGACAGGTCCACAGCACAGGATAACGGGAACACAGGCAGCTGCTGATCGTAATTTATGATTCATCACAGCTGTGTAAATGTCAACGGTTCCACTTAAACCACTTTCAACAGAAGAATTACTTCAGAGATTAGAAGACAATGAAACACTATCTTGGTTTGAATGGTGCCTTTATACTTCACTGTAATTAGAGATTATTGCTGTTCTGTGATCTTCCTGGATAAATTCAAAGATGAGAGAAAACCCAGTAGTAGTAGTATCTTGTGTTATCTCTTATCTAGTGGCCGGACACCTTTACAATCACTGCAAACCATTTCATGTAATAAACTAACTAATAAGGACTTAGAATAAACATTTTACATTAAATGGACATTAACTAGATACAAGGAAGCTTAAAAAGCTTTACATCTACCCTTAAGCCACAAGGAGGCACCAACTATAAAGACCTGATGAACGCAGATGTAGCATGAAAGATTTATCATCAGGCTGAAGACTTCAGGAGGTGGTACGTTAGAAATGAGACTGTCGCAGTCAGATATTTTTATTATGAACACAGAGTAACGTGACAGGCCATAGTTTTTCTCTGCCTCCAGCAGGAAATTATAGAAATGTAATTTTCTTTGCAGCAGAACCTTTAACAACTACTAATAATCTATGTGATTTTAAACCTAAACACAGCACAGACATGTACAGCTAAATCTGCTTTAAAACTGTAAGCTACGGTAGAATTAGTGTATTTTGTGCTTCCTGGATGGATCTAGAGCCCTTGATTAATTTCACCATGTTGAATTATTTGGTAAATGTCCCTTTGTATTTCAATCCTGCAGTTTTGTTTTTTCTATTTTGCCAAAACAGACTAGTGTAGGACACATGTTGAGATGAATGTGACCAACAGTATTCCTACTTTTCATGCGGTGCTGAGCAGTTTAATGTTGTCTGATGTGGAGCTATAATTGTCTGGACTGAAATAAAAAGTACAATTATTAAAGAATGATCTGTTATCAGTATGAACCTCAGACATTAAAACCTGAACCTGTTTTTAAATCAAGAAAGTTAATAAGAAACATGACATTACAGAAAAGAACCTCGAAAAAAGAACAAAAAACAGCAACAATAATACAAACATACCAACCAAACCAGATTTTACTATCAATGTAAACGAGCTGTAGTAGAACTGATGCCATTAAAAAGTCAGGATTTAAAGCATAAATCTAGCACTATATCTATTTAACCTTATGACTGATTGTTTAATTTGATCTGATTCATTTGATCTATGATGTAGGAGTAAACTGAAAGTCATTTAGACTGACAGGCAAATGGAGCTTTTACGGTTTGACATTGACAGTGCAGCTAGTTTTGATGTATCTGAAGATGGAGCAGTCAAAGTTGGCGATCAAAGTCTTCTTTCCGGTCTTGTAGGGAACTATTGGGATTTGAACACGTAGACGTTTATTGGGTGGCAGATCTTGGAGCCTGTGACCAACACAAAAATTGAATGTGAGACAGTTTAGCTGAGGCTTAGTTTGTGTGTCAGTCCCAGTATTTCAGCCAAGACTGGGTATCAGGTCACTGTGCACTGTTGGGTGCTGATTAAAATGTATCCATGGCAACGAGTTTCAAAATACGTGGTTTAACCTACGGATGGACGAGAAAAAGTGAAACCAGGCAACAACCTCATGTCTCTGTAAACTACTCACTTTTCTTCCATATCTTCTGTCAGGCCACTTCCAGAGATAGTCACACTGCAGTTCTTCAGAGTCTTATTGATTGGGTTCATGAAAACCACCTCCACAGTTGCCTGAAGGTTCAGTCTGACCTCACCAGAAACCTGGAGCACACACAAAGTTATGTCATACTTAGGTTCTGTAACAGGTAAACAAAGCAGGTGAAAGGAGAAACATGACACGTGTACTGACAGTCAAGGTGAGTTGAGGGTTGATCAGCACAACGTTAGTTGCAGTCAGGTACGGGTTGTTGTCATTGTCTTTGTCAGTGACCATGGCTGAAACCCTCATGCTGTCATTCTGCACCATGCCTTCGTGGTAGGCTGAGAAAGGGACCAGGACGGGGATAGAGAGCTCTGCAAGAGCCAGAAGAAGAGAAAAGGATTCAAACATGGTGTTTTCTCAAGTCTAATCTAGCCGTTCTAATTTTGTCTTAACACATCTGTCCCTGCGATGCATCTTCTGAACAGCATCTTCTCCAGAAGCAGCATCACCTTTCCCAGGCTGCAGAGTCTCCTCCTTCAGCTCATTCTGGATGTTCACAGCCCGGGAGCCATTGTACCTCATGGCCTGGACGTTGATGTTGATGGACAGCGGCCTGTCAGCAGTGCTCTCACTGTGCAGCACCAGCTTCAGACTCACATCCTCACCGTTCATCGGCTTAGACACCTGAGAGAACAAAGAAGACACGTGAACAGATTGTTTAAAGTGAGTGGTGTCCATCTGCAATGAACGAGACATTTTATCTTCATCACTTTTAATGTTTCTTTGAACTTTATAAACAGCTAATGTTGTTTTACTAAAGTACAACAAAATCCTAAACTAGGGTATAGAGTTTATTCTGGCGTTTAACTGTGCTCTTGTCTTTTCATGAGTCGGTCTCAGACCAACTGAGAGATTGTTTCTGTTAACCTTTAAAACTTCATAAAGTTCATGAGTTGCATAACATTGATTACATGAAACAACAAGGTACAATGAGACACTGGGACCGTTTACACCTGCAGCTACACCATATCATTTCCAATATATTTTCTACTGGCTTCCAATTGACATTCCTGGTTTGGGTGTGCTCCTTTATAAAAAACTGTTGCATGTTCATTTTAGAAATGCAGCAAACTAATTATAATAACCTCTGATTGTTCAGTAGATCTGTGCTCAGATTTACAGGAAAAAACAAAAATAGTTGATATTTGCAAACGTAATTCTTGTGCACATTTGTCAGTAACAATATCTGGAGGCACATAGATGACACCTTCAAACCCTACGACCTCTTAACTATGTTTAAATGTTATTTACCTGTTCAAATCGCATTGTCACAGGGGGAACTTTGTTGTCTGTTCCTCCATCCTCCGTTTTCTCGTCATCTTTTGGGTTTGGGTTTGTGGTGCTGGCATGTTCAAAGACCCCCCTCTCCTTCTCTGATCCTGTAATGAATTCATCAGTCCAGCTCATGAACCGCTGCCATACAGCAAACAGCTTAAAGTTTGTGTGTGATCTGTTTATCACCCTCTGGGTATTTGTAGGTGTCTGTGATGTTCATCCTCTTGTTCGAGCCAACAGACTTGGTGGAGATGTTCTGACCCACGCTGCTAGTGTTGGAGGAGATTTTCACTTTGGAGCCGTCAGCTTTTATCTGACACCGAAGAAACAAACAAACGACAACAAAAACAAAACAACAAAACGATTAGATCAGAAAAGTCAGGAATAAACTGAGCTTTTTGTGACCATTCACGCTCACAGTCACACCATAACTTTCACCTTTGAGAATTTGTCAGAAGAATCTGGACTAAACTTTTACAATTATGTTATCAACAAATTCTAATTCTAATTCTCCTGTCTTAGCTGCTGTGGCCACTAGAGGTCCCCTCACTTTGGTTTGCAACAAGCTGTCACACCAGAGGCTGAAATCCAGCATTTCAAATGAACTGCAGTGGTCATAAGGAAGAAAAGTCAGAACCACCAATACTGGATCTTTACATAAATATATCAAATATTGTAATGTTATCATATATTATAATATTATCATATATTACAATATGCTCACTGACCAGCCAGTCAACACAGTCAGCGTTCACCTCGGCGTAGACAAATGGGACATCGTATTTGAGCGCAGTTTCTCCATTTAAGATGGCGTTGACCGAGGCTGGACCACAGCAGTACACACCTAAACAAAGACCAAAAAGGAAAGTTAGTTCTAACAATGAAGCATCTGAGAATAACTTTTGATTTGTTGTGGAGACAATGGATACGATGATTTGATGATTTCCTGTACAGTATTAAGATAAAACATGTTCTCTCTGATATTTTAAATATTTCCTATAGTCAATAAAATTTATTCACGGAGGATGTTTTGCAGCACATTCTTGCATTTTGTCAATTGCACTCTGCAGAAGAACTTCCTGTTACTCTAAATAAGACCTTTTTAGTGCAGTCAAGTTGTAGACATTAAATGAACCTGATAATGATAATGAATAAATATAAATAATAATATAATAAATATCTATTAGACAGATGTACACAGTATTTTTTATAGTCTGACTGTTGGCTGCACAGTGTTCCCTAAAGCTTTTTTGAAAAGTGTTTTGAATATTGTATCTTGAACATCTATACGTACGATCACTGATCTCCTGTGGGGTTGGATCCAGAACCTGCCAGCCGTCATATTTGCCGTCTTCTGCCAGGTCTGGCCGTTTCATCCACCCTTCCACCCACACATGGAAATTCCTAAAACACCACACAACATTCAGGTTGTATAGCTGTTGGGCTAGATGGAAACCTAACACTGGAGATGTTTTTCAGACAACAACTAACTGCTGCAGGTGAAAATAACACCAACAATGAAACCTATGTTCTCTCATAGCCAGGTACTGTATGTGTGATCACACGTCTTGCATAGTCGTTCCAGTTTGTGTAGTTTTACCTAAATATTAGACTCTAGTTTTTTAAGGAGCAGTTCTGATAATACTATTTATGCAGAGGAAATTCTAAAACTGCCAAATTCAGGAATTAAACTATGAATAACTTGAGCCTTGACACCAGTGACCTGAGAAAATCTGTCTGTTGACTCAGAATTAGTCAGGAAGAGTGGTTTTACATTTGAGGGAAAGGAGTAAGAAAGTGGAGCTCCTGTGTCTCACCAAACACTGTCATTAGATTCTTTCGGCATGACACCGGTGTCTGAATGGTACTTGTCAATAATAAGATTCTTGTCGGTGTCATGGGCTGAGTTGAAGTTGGTGACCACCCGACACGGGATCCCCAGCAGACGCATCACTGGAACAAAAGAAAGATTTGATTTATTAAAACAGTTTCTCATCATTCTGCATTTTTCACATCAACCCGGCATTTATCTATCTCTCGATCTAACCAACTACCACAACTTACCAGAAGCAACTTGAGCAACTTGTCTACAGTAATGACTGGCAGGTCAAGAACCACGTTACAACATGCAATAATTCCTAGACAGTGCTATGATGAATCAGATGATACACAGCACACAGGCTTAATTATTGTAAACAATTAATCAAATCTCTAAATATCATCAGTTAAGATTGTGGTTGTTCAGTAGTTTGGATTTACTTTTACAGAGTTACAGGTGTTCTAGCACCTGCAGAGTCTGATGTTACCTGAACACATCACTCCAGCGAACACCCAGCACTGTCCATACTTGACTGGACTGCAAAAGGTGTTGTACCATTTCTTAAGGATGGCGTGGCTGCCGTTCCACTGAGACGGTGAGACCCCACCCCAAAATGAACTTCCCCAGTTTCCCTCCAAGACACCACGGTCATCTTGAGAGTTGATCTGAACAAGAACAGACACAGTTTCTTTTTCTTTTTATCCTTAATAGATTGTTTTCCTCACTAGTTCTACTTTATTCTGTCATTTTAGTTTGTCCAAATTCAGTTTAGTTTCAATAACTACTTATTTGAGGGGCATCTGGACAGTTCCCAACATTGGCTTCATTTCCCTTCACACAGTAAGCCAGGCCCTTTAATTTGGTACATTGCAGACTGTTAACACATGGAACTGCATGAAAACCTGTTCTTTTCAGGCCAAACATCAAACTAATAACTTTCTGATTTCAAAGTTACTCTAAAGATTTTACTGCCATTTGGTGAAAGGTTTGCTGCATGAACCTTAAAAGACTCTTGGTTCACAAGATCATCACAGTGAGCTCATAAACACCAGCCAGGAGGAATCTTCACTGTGCACAGACCCACAGCTCATGTCCTACCATGGCGCTGACCACACGGCCAACGTAGATGGGGTTACAGCGAGCAGACTCATCGTCCGCTGGATTCTTCTTGTGCTTGTTGTTGACGTCCAGTATCTTCATACAAATGTTCACCATGTTGTCCTCAAACTGGTCACAAAGAGACAAGAAGAGAGGGTTATGTTTCTCTTTATAGTCCCCTTGGAATATGACTGTGAGGCCGGTTCCTTTATTTTTGTTGTAGACTAAAAAAACATTTGGCTTTGACAGAAAAGATGAGACAGAAGATCAACATGTCTTTGTTTTCCAGGTGTTTATGTCTAGATCTAATCACATTTCTGTGCTTTTTGGTAAATTCCAGCCTGGCCTTCGTGTTCTTCTTGCTAATGAGTGGTTTGAATCACCATCATCACCATCACCCAGTCATCAACTGTCTTCCTTATTTGCACATATGCACATTTGACGTCTATTACTTACTCCACCGGTGGTTTCTTTCTTCTTCAGGATAATTTAAATGGTTGTGCTGGCTGTGGTCAATGTTTGTGCAATAGCTCGGATTGATTTTTCATCTTCTCTCAGCTTCACATTCGATTGTTTCTTGCCAATAGACAGGACTCTAATTTAACCATAAATTCAGCAGAGACATTCAGTGCTATTTATTGTTTGAATAATCAATGTAATAAGATGCACCTGGTCAGCATAACACACCTGTCAGTCACGGTTTACACGAAATGTCGATCTTTTGTCTCATATTCATTTGTCATTATCAAACCTAAATGTTTTCAGGCTACAGTAAATTTACTGTTTTCACTGTTCCAATACTTTTGGAGGGGAGTGCATGTGTGTGTTTGCACCTGTCCAAAGTCCCAGTTCTGGGAGTCGATGTAGTCTTTACTTCCTCTGTAGATGATTCCCTGTTCATTCATCACATACTCCTGTCTCTCCTTCTCATCAGACAGAAACACCCAGTCATCTAGAGACAGGGTGAAATCATCCAGAGATGTTTTCAAATATTTTAATGAAATAAAAAGACATCAGCAAAATGAACCTAAGGTAACATACAGTAGATACACAGACGACTTACCGGTACACCATGGGTTGAAGAGCACTACTACCGTTGCCAGCAGTGTTTCCTGATCCCTGTATTTCACAGTCAAGGTGTACTGTCCTATGGGGGTGATGGCTGGGGGGGTGATGATCAGGGTCAGGATTCCTGTCGTTGGGGAGGAGTTCTTCTCGAGCTCTATCTTCCATACAGCCTTTGCTGATGGTGAACGTGTCACGCTGTCTGGGATACCGAAGCAGGACTTTGTCCCACGCTTCTCAGACGGATAGTCGCCTGGAGAGACGTTATCATCGTGATGAGTGATAGTGATGAACAGCACAGGTTTTACCTTATCAAAAACATTTAATCAATAACTATATGGTATAGACAAGGTATTTAATACGAGTATCTACTAATTATTTCTCATTGTTGATGTACATGTTGAGTAAGTCTTTGTTGTTGTTTCCATTAGTTTCACCAAAAATCAAAGAGTAAACTTATTTATAATTAAATATTCTACTGTATGTGATACAAAAATAAATTTTTAACAATTAACCTACGTAACCGTTGATACATGTTGACTATAACAATTCACACACACTGATCCCAACTGTGAAATTCTAAGGTATAGGAGAGAAAAACATTGTTATCCACAATTAACTATTCAAAATATACTAATAAGAACTGACCAGTCATTGCGACCACAGTGAGCGGATAAAGGTCGGGGTTGAAAGCTTGGGTCAGTTTAAGAGTCACGGTGAAGGCCTGGCCTCGCCTCACGATCAGCTCATCTGCTAAGATTGTACTGGTGTGGTGTTCAGTGCGGTTGGTCTTACTGTTGAGATCCACCTCTTTAAAGACTGAAAGAAAGAAAAACAAGAGTCAAATAAAGGGGAACCTCAGTCTGATGTTGATTTACTCTCGGTGACAAATTCACCAACATGCCAGAGCTTGTAAAGCCAAAATTAGAATCACATTACATCTTAATAAAAGCATAACATAACTGCTATCAAACAAAATGAGTGGCATGGATCAAAGTCTGAGTAGCTCCAGACAGATCCTGCACCATCCTGGTGCTAAACCAGATGTAGGTCACACTCAACAAATTCTGCTGAGGTTGTGACAAGATCTAGATTTACATAACACTAAAACCGGTTTAGCCAAGTTAAAAGTCTGCTCCAAGAAACATAGTCAGGGTTGGGCCAGTGATTAAAATATGCAGACGATCTACTGTACATACAGAATCGAGATCAAACAATTAATGTGTAAATGGGGCAAGACACAACAAGTCAGGATAGAAAAAGAACACAAGGCTTTCTGAGTTTTTGACAACTATGTATCATAGCCGGGGGGATATAAATGGATTATATCATGTGTAATAAATCATATTTGTGATGTCTGAGTAGATTAATATAATAAATCCTTATTTATACTGAATATATCCATCCTCACATCATCAAGGAAAAAGAAATGATCAATAAAATGACACATTAAGAAGCAAACTAGGGTGTAAACAGAATATCAAATATTTGCACCATGTATATTTAATCTTTAGGCTTGAAAAAAAAAACAAAAAAACAATGTAATGTTGATATTTTTGAATTACACCAAAATCACACATTAGAGTGAAACATCCACTGAATTTCCAACAGCTCTAGGTCTAGTGTGACGGTGCCAACATGTTCTAAATGTCTTGAGTTGGTCACAAAAGATTCATTTCTAAAAATAAAATCTGCTTGTTAGTCTCACAGCATCTGAATATTTTATGTTATGATTTGTGCAAAAACAAATCATGACATCAAAGGTATAGACGAGGTGTTTGATAGAGAGTAGCTACTATCAAATGAGTCTAATCTAATTCAGTCTGGAAGGTAATTGACTTTATGATACAGACGTGGATGCAAAACTTTAAAACACAAATATTACTTCATATGATTTCAGTGTACTTACTGGATTCTATTATCTCCGTCGTCATCTTTCCAAAACCTTTTCTCTCAAACAGCAGGTGAACTGTAACTACACTGTAGGTGAAACCTGACAAGCAGTCTGAACTCCGTGACTCGTGACTGAGCGTTGGTGGATTTTAAACCATCTGCCAAGCCCAACCCACAGCAAACTAATATGGGACACATCTTGCAGTATGGATTGTTAAATTCTGTTCACAGATACGAGTATACAGGCTGCTGTGTGCTGCCTGGTGTCTTCCAAAACAGGCTGGGGTCCTCCATCATGTAAACACACAATACAAGTTTCTCGTCAATGTGCAACGTTTGCAGACACTTCCTCAGCTCAGAACATGTTACATGTAACTTGATTATTGTGCATGTAAATTTGTGGTAATAAAAAAATTATCTATGGTCGGCATACTGAGATAAATGAAAGTCTGTATCTGTAGGACAAAGTGTACTGTTACTGCAATCTGTCATTAGTTCTGATCAGAATGATCAGAATGACTGATGCAAATAAAGATGCTTCCAATTCTTAACTTAGGTCATTTATTTATTAACTATTCCAACAATGGTCTGTATTGTCATGTTTTTGATATTTTATTTGTTCTCAGACATCTCTTGCAAAACAGATCTTAGTAAAAGCTCAACTATCTCCGACTCTGCATCCTCAGATTAGCCACAGGTTGGTTTTATGAAACAGTTCATCCTGATTGAAGATACACGTTTTCACAATCTTGTTTTGCTGTTCCAACTTTATTATGCTCATCAGATCTGGCAGTTTGATCATATTTCCACAAAACATAACAAAATAAATCTGTCTTTCATCATATGTATCTGAACTTATGTGAACATGTGTCTCTGGGTGTGCACAGAAAGGTAAAAGTAAGTTGTCTATTCTGTTTTCTTGCAGTTGAATTACCTGTGATTAAACAAAACAAATAAAGAGATCTGTTTGTCACTTTAATTTATCCAGTTGGTTATATAACACAACTGATACTGGAGTCCTGTTTGGCAAGCAAATGTAGACAGGAGATTACAGACATGCCAAAACTGGCAGGGTAGCATATAGAAGCTTCTTTTCAAATAAGAGTTCATGTAACAACAAAACTCATTTTTCTGATATGATAATCACTTTTCTGCAGTTTCTTTCATGAATTCTATAAATATATACACTGGCACATAAAAGTCATACAACAGAAACACTGCACAAACACGCTAGCTGTCCTCCTGAATAAGGTCTCTGGCTTTCTGCAGGTTGTGACTGACAGCTCCATCTAAGAACTGAACCCAGGTCAGCTCGGATTCTCCACACACGTGACTGGACCTTTAAGGGCAGAGACGAGAAAAGCGCGGTTAATGACTAATGTGAACATTAAATGAAAAGTGACGTTCCTCATTTATCATTAGTGTTTAAAAGAAACCTCATTTTATCAAATGCACTTAAAGGATAACTCAGATTTGCAGAACACCACCCTGTTGTTTCACGCACACATCCACCTCTCCTCTCCGGCTTTTACTGTTCTCAATAATGATTGTAGGGAACTTTAATCAGCTCTTCATCTGCTGCCATCATTGATCTATGTCAACTGAACTTGAACTCAGGGATTCTTTCATGATTCGTCACACTTTAAGTTCCAGACCAGTAGTTACGGGGCATTAGCTGCTAACTAAATATACACAGAAGAAGCTGTTCTGTAAGTTATTCAAATGTCAGCTATGGTATTTGAGTAGTTGTTAGTTCAGTAGTTGGTTGTTTGGATTGCAGTAGATCTTACCTGATGATCTCAAGCACTTTCTTTAAAAGTGTTGCCAATTTAGAAACCTGTAGAGAGAAGATGACAGTGGGTGAGGGGATGATGTGGGATGAATGCCTGAAGCTGCAGTAAAACGACTCCTTTTGACTTCACAAACATGACTGTTTGTGCTAAAGTGACTAAATTAAACTATAACTTCAACTACATCAGAAACAAGTAAAACCAGTGTTCCACAGAGACGTTCAACCAAACAGTAATGAACACAGAACACAGCTGCTGATCACAATGAATTCACATAATTAGTTTCAGGACTGATCAAAGACGTATTGTAAAAATCTTTGGACAGAAGAAATAAACTTCTAAGTTGTAGCTTTTAAAAACGTACACACAAGGACTAAATAATTTTTCCAAATGAGCAGAAGAACAATGACGCTACTGCATCAACAGAACCTATAAATCCTGAGGTAGTAGGAGCAATAATACCAAAAGTAACCAGTAAGAGGTTATTACTTTGTAATCTGGTCCTGACACTTTTCAATAAAGCGAATGGGTCTAAATGCAGGTAAGTTCAACTGTAAAGCTTATTACTTCAACTGGTAATAAAAGGTACTAAATAGGTGGAAACAAAACCGGAAAAGTAAGATTATTGTCCAAATATTAAGATGATCTGTAGCAATCTGCTTTAAGAAGGTAAGGTGTGTGTGTGTGTGTCTGTCTTACATTGTTCTCTACTCCGCTGTAGTCCATGGGTGGGTAGAGGCACAGAGCCAAGTCATCAACACTGAGAAGAGAAGATAGCGAGAGACGGAGATTGTATTCAGAATTAAAAGCAGATTTTTTATTTTGCTAAAACCTAAAGAAAAAGGGGATTGAGTAAAAAGAAAGTAAAATAGTGGATGTTTGATTTGTCACATTCACTAACAACCAGTGAGAATGCTTTCAAACATGCACTGTCTAACTTGAACTGCAGCTTTGCAGAGTTTAATTCCAGGAATTAAAGGTGACAGGCATCCAAGAAGAACAATGCTTCACTTTGTTGCTAGAAATGTACAAGTTCAAGTTCAATCTTAAAGTAGGGAAACTACGATGTAAAAGTTCTGCCTCAACATCACCGATTACCGTTTATTCATCAGTATACGATGTTATAACGTGACACTATGACTCTGTGTGTGTGTGTGTTTGCGTCTACCCAGGACTGATTTCACAGGTGATGTCGGCCAGGTCATCGAGCTGGGCCACGTTCTGAGGTGTACTGACGTCACCGTTGGTTTTGACAGCCGATGTCAGCTTCCTCAGGCAGGCTGCTGAAGCCTTCATCAGCCCCTGGCATGGACCGATCACACGCCGATCCTTTTCTGACCAGTATGTGTCCTGGTTGCCTCGAGGTTCATCCCCGTCCTGATCATCATCAAGGACGTCACTAAATGGATCTTGGACTTCGGCTAAAGCCTGGTTGGTGTAGAAAGACAAAGAGGTCATAATTTGTTGATTCACAGGGTGTGGGTTTAATATGCAGATTGGTAGGAATTCAGATCTTTTGTGTGTCCAAGCCTTTTTGACTATGTTATGCAAATTGAGCAATTTAAGCAAATTAACTATGTGCAGACGCCTGTCTGGGACTGGTGCTTGAGATGCCTGCATTCATGTTCTTGCCTGTCTACCATACTGACTGAGTTAACCACCACCCCAGTCCCAAGCTCAAATTAAGCTTCAGAAATCAGCAGAGATGAGCAACATACCACTGTTTCTTTTAAGCTTGTAGTCATTTTAGTTAGTAATTACTTGATCATTTGTAATGAGTAGAAAGAAAGAATGGGTGACACCTCTGTCGTTACACACATACACAGACCTATATACAGTGAATGCCTGTTTAGTGTCAATGTTCTGACAGCATCATCCTGAATATGAAGAAAGAAGAAGGGTTCCCACCAAAATAGGATAAAATATATTTTTAGAAGACAAAATATTTTATAAGGCTGTTAAAGAATTCACAGTGTGTGTGTGTGTGTGTGTACCTGTTCAATTTCCTCTATAGCATCTTTCACAACTCCAATCTGAGCTAACAGAGCCACAAGAACTGCTGCTTTATTGTCTGTGGAAGACACACACGCAAACCATTTTTACAACATCTACTATATTATCAAGGCATTTGTTATAATATTATCATTTCTTGATTATGTTTTTTTTAGTTTTAATCACTATTCTAAAATGACTTATTTATATTTTTTCTAATATTCTGCTTCACTTTGTCGATTTTCAATGCATGAAAGAGGATATAAATATGTGCTTTCTGTATTAATTACACACAATAGTTGGACAAAGCAGGGCTGAGGTCCTGATTTTCACAGCGACTTCTTGGTTATTGAACAGTTTGACTGGTATCAAAAGTCTGAAGTAACAGACTTTCAGTACAGCTTTGATCAATGCTATCAAATACTACTACTCAAACTACTTACACCAATTAATCTAATAAATTGAAAAATTGAAATTTATTCTCCATTTACTGATTTTGACCTCAGTAACAAATGTATTTATCTAATCTAATCCTATAAAAAAAAAAAAAACATTCATTAAACCTGTCAAATTAACTGACCTCGTGGCAACTGGGCAAACTGGTCGCAGGCGGACCACACACTTCCTGTTGAGGTCAACTGCTCCTGGCTGAGACTGGAGCAGAAAAGGATGAACAACAGAGAGGAAGGTGGATGAAGAACAGCCTTATAACCTACTCTTGTTGTCCTGAAAACAGCACTTTAGACTGTGCTGTGTGAGATAAAGTGCTAAGAGACATAGACTGTATTTAACTTTGTGTGTTTTTATTCTATGTTGAATTCATTTAGATTTAAAGTAGGTCTCTGACTATAATTTAAAGGGAAAAAAAAGTTCTTACACAAACATATAATAAAGCACAAATATAAAAGAAAATATATGTGTACAAAGTTATTCAAGCCATGTATTACAACAATACTAGCATAGCTGTGATAACAGACTTTATTGATCCCATTGGGGAAGTTGTTGTTTTGGACAGCTGCAGTAGATGATGCCTCTACTCTGGGGTTTCTGTGTCTTGCTCTACTGACTCAGCTAACTGCCGCCCATGTTGTTATAGTACAAATGGCTATTATAGACAAAATAACTACCACT
Source organism: Anabas testudineus (assembly GCF_900324465.2). Classification (NCBI taxonomy): domain Eukaryota; kingdom Metazoa; phylum Chordata; class Actinopteri; order Anabantiformes; family Anabantidae; genus Anabas; species Anabas testudineus. The sequence goes on along the minus strand of NC_046614.1, from coordinate 23,080,755 downwards.
GACTATGGCAAATTAATTCTCTTTAATAATAATTAACTTAATTAATTAATAATTTTGTATGTACCTCTGTAGCGGTGTGCTCAGTATGACCTCCACTAGCTGTGTGACTCCCTCCAAAACCTCAACAGTGGCATCTCTGACCTGCCGCCGCAGAGTGACACCTGAGACACAGATAAGAGAGGCTAAGATGATCGAAACACTGTCACACACTAGTCCTGATGTGACATGGACATCAAATAAAATCTTTGCATACATCACAATCTTATATGCATGGATGAAAAATGTTATTGCCATTTTCTCTTTTACTTTGTAGTAATGACACAGCAAAAGCTGAAACATCTTAGCACATATTAGTGAAAATTAAGAAATTAGTTTGTTCTTCTGGAGCCAATTCCATGCCTGCTTTAGTGAATGTGTGTATTACCTTGGCTCTTAGGCAGCCAGTAATACACTGTAGACAGAGTCAGGACACTCTTCAGGGTGGACTCTGATAACTTCTCTCCATCCTGTAGAGAGAAGAGAAAACAAAGCAGCCAGAATAACAGAAACTCACACTTTCCTAAACTGTATTAACATTTTTTAAGCCTAAACCAACTGAACATTAGTTATATTATTGGTCCAAAACAGTCTTCTGTCTTTTCACACCAGTATAAAATTATAGTTATTTGATTCCATCTAATCACTAACAGATTTTTGATGAGTGTGATGACCCAACAGAATTCTTCAGTGTGTGTGTGTGTGTGTGTGTGTGTGTGTGTGTGTGTTCGCTCCAGTAAATCTTTAAAACAGACTTAAATTCAGAGGAAGAGTTTTAATTATGGAGGACCCAATCAAGTTTATGGTGAAATTGAGGAGTAAGAAATGGAAATTAGTGTGTGAGTGTGTGAAAAGAAGCAGAATTCACTAAATTATTTATGCTACTCACTGTAAAAATACAAACTCACTGTGATTACTATAATAATCTGACCTGTTGTGATGGTAGAGGGGGTTTGGAGAAGGCCAAGCTGAGTTTAGTGGCTTCCTGGGACACGGCCTTCACTGCCTGGTCTGAGGGCAAAGGAAACAGTTTGGACATTTGAGGCGAGGATTCAGTCAATAAGTGAATTTAATATGTGTTGTTGGGACAGGACAAAGGTGGGATGGCACTAGATGAAGGAAGGCTTGAATTCTAAATGACTATTAATAGAAATCAGCTCCATGCAAACTTGAAAACAACCTTAAATAAGCAAAATGAGCCTGTGGGTCATTTGTGTTTATTTATTATTATTTATTTGTGACATGTTTCAAAGAGTCAAAACACCAGAAAGGGTGGTTACGATAAATTATACTCAACTCAGAGTGTCCCAGAAGTTGGAGAGGTTGAAGGCTCCATCTGACTCGTTGGACTCTCCGTCTGGGGTTGAGAATGAACATTAAATTAGAAAAATTAAGTAACTTTTATTAATCTAATTTGAAGGCGAACAGCTTCTAAAGGTCCAAAGAGGTACTGATCTTAATCCTGGTTGACTTCAACTGATGGTGTACATGCAAAATGTACACAAGCAATCAAATAACTATTAAAAAGCGCAGTTGGTTTCAGTTTAACTAAATAACAAGATCTAATCCATCTTTTCAGATAGTTGTCACTAACTTAGATTTAATGTTGTTAAACTTTTAGAAGCGGCAGCTAGCTAAGTGTCCATGTTGTCATTTTGTTTACCAGACAGGGAAATCTGATAACAGTCTCTCAGACAGTAAACTAGCACTGCTACAGTATAACAACTGTTTTATAAGCAAACACCGAATAATAAATAAAAATAACAATAATAATAACAAGGAAACTGAGTCCAGTTGACAAAAAATAACCCGTTTGGCTTCGTGCTAACATTAGCACAGCTAGCTTAACATACGCGAACTAGCATAGCTGGGTTGCTGTTCAGATATTGGTTCCGCGTCAGATCTAATTTGTCATAATTACCTCTGACTCGGTCTCTGATACACTGGATGGAGTTCAGTACGTTCCGCAAAGGCACGGACACATTTCCACTACAATTATCAGCGCTCATGGCACCAAAGCTTTCGGACAACTACATACATGCGTGTTGTGGAACTACAGAAGGACCGGATGTTGAGCTGGGGACACTTATAAGCAACGCAAGGAAGCAACGGTGCTGTCGGAAAAGTTTAAATGCGACACACCGGTACACATTAGTGGCATCTTGTGGTTAAAAGTATTTAAGTACTGCAAGTAAAACAATATAAGTAGTTATGTATGAGGACAGAGGTTTGCAGCAGCTTTTCAACAACAAAATAAACTCTTTAAACATTAATGTGTAATGCTTTGCTTTGCTTTTGCTCCTTTACTTTGCTCACTGCACTCTTTGTAAAACTACTTTAAAGTTCAAAGTTTCCTTCCTCCTCACAATAACACAAAGATCTAAGTTGGTTTTTTGACTGCTGGCTGTAATTTGCTGATCCTGATAAAGTTCAGAGAGCTGCACAAGTTGAAGATGCTAGTCAACGAGCCTCTTCCTGTCTTTTTATTTTTGGGTTTTTAAGCTGCATTTCCAGTGACAGCATGGACCAGACAAAGAAGTGAAATAACCAACCTGTTGTATTTGCATTTACTTTATGAGGCAGCATGGTGGCTCAGAGAGTAGTTAGGCTGCAGCCACAGCAGCAACAACTGATGCTGAACTCCTTGAACTCTGGTTCTCTTAGCGTGGAGAATGCATTTTCTCCAGATAGTCAATGAAATGTGATATTTGATTATTTATCAACCAAATCAATATTAAAGAGCCTGCACAGTTTTTGTAATAGCTTATTTTATTTATTTCACAGTTAACTGCCACAGTTATAGACCTGCAATGATTAGTACAAGAATTAGGACAAATAACAACTGTCCAGCTGTGTACGTTATCATTCCTGTCTTCAGGCTAAAACATACACTGTTAATAATATAAAAATGCAAACACACCGTCATACAATCACGTCTTTACTGAACACTGGTTTAGTTCCAGTCAGTAAAGTCTCAAACGTGACGGCTTCAATTTGGCTGCTTGGTGAAAAAATAGGTTCCAGCTCCGATTCCGATGAGGCAAAAAACAAGACTCACACATAGAAACACAGCTGCAGGAGTCGCACGGCTCCTCTTCATCTCCAGCTCTGTGGATTAAAAAAAAAAAACGATAAGAATTTCTGTGTTTCAACGACATTTCTACTAAATGAAGAGCACAGCCACAGTGGAAAAAGATGTATGTTAAGTGTTCAAACCTGCAAGCGAGATTTTTATGAGCGTATAAATAACATTACAACTGCCCCCGAGCTTTTGTCTAAAGCAAGTTAGACCAAGTGGACTGATTCTCCCTGTGAACGAAAGCTAGATATAATCTTAAATAGAAGTGTTTCCCTGCAGCACTGTGGAGCCAGAGCAGAGATGAGCATTGATTGAGATAAATGAACACAGGATCTTTAAGAAAAACAAGTTCCCTAAAATACCCTCATACAAAATGTGTTTACACTCAAGTGACAGAGCTCTGGGGGAGCTGTTATCCTCCTTTGCCCTCTGGGAGCAAACAAGGAAACCAGATGACGTTAAAACCACACAGATGGAGGTCGGTGTGCTGGATGGAGGGAGTTGCCAGCAGAACATCAGGATCAGGATCTTTCTCTAACCTTTACAGATAAAGAACGTCACACTCCAGCAAAACCGAGGTCCAAACACCAAAAGGCAAAACGTTCATGCTGAAGGAAGTGCAGAGTCAAAACATCCATGTAATGTACGTGACTGCCGTGCACAAGCTTTTTAATAGTGATAACACTGTTGGTCTCACCCCAGCTCCTTGTGAGAGGCTGTGGCGAGGCTTGATGCTCCACGGTGCATGTGAAAACATCTCCCTCTCTGGGAGTGAAAGTCAGAGCTGAAATTCTGTGGAACGTCCCGTCACTGTTGTGGTGGTAACGCAGGTTTGACACCCCCTCTGTGACCTCCACCCCGTTTTTTGTCCAAGTGAAGTTGATGGTTGGGGGGTAGAAATAATTGGCCAAGCAGAAGAGAGTGTTAAACACACCGTCCTCGCCCTCATACCGAGTGTAGATGAAGGTGCTCGGAGATTCTGGTGATGGAACAGACAGCAGACGTTATGAAAAGGAAACTGTACTTGTCAATGTGATGGGCTCTCTAATAAAATCACGTCCAGTACCTTGTCGCATGGGGGCATCAGGATCAGCTTTCTTTGCTTTGCTCAAAACACTGTGACAGTGAGCATTTGCAGCTTGGGCAATTTCATAAGCGTGTTTTGTAAAGTTTTTTACATATTGTGATGGGTGAGGCATCGCCCACACCACTTCTCCTTTGCTGAAATCAGCATAACCGCCCACATCATCATCAAGGAGGACGTCCACACGCACCCCGCCGGATTCATAGCACCCATAGGTGTAATGGAAGTTATGGGACAGTGCTGTAAACGAGGGTGATGAAATATTATCACAAGATAATAGATAGAAAAACACAGCACTTATAAAGCTGTTGGCAGTTGAAGGAATAGTTCAGCGTTCTGGGAAATTTGATGCTTGATCTGTAGATGTGAAGCTGGATTTTCAGGAAATAGTCACTTCATGTCATTTTTTACATTTTGCTCAGATTTAGTTTTGTTTGAACAGGATTAAACAGATATAATCACATCACATATGAGCTGTAGAGCCGCTGCTTCATTGATTTTTGTAAGTTCTCCCTTCACCACATGACCTCACAAAGCTCACAGACACGCTACAGTTCAAGTTCTTATTTTTTCTTCCTCTTTTTTCTCACATACTGTTTCTCACAGATTACTTTTCGTTTTTTATTTAATGCACTTATTTATTTTAAGGCTCTTTTTGTAATAAAACATGTGTTACTACAATAAATGTTTAATCATGAGCATCCAGCATCTGCATGAAGCTGATTTGAATCTAACAGTCTACTTTCACTTTACACTTGCTGAGTTAATCATAAAAAGATAAGTAATAAAAAGTAAAACTGCAGTTTAATTCTTACATGTTGCAGAAGTATGAACAGCTCCAGTGAATATAATCAGCACGAGCAGAGACAGATTCATCTCAAATCAAAACCTGTTCAAAGAATGAAACGGTGGAAGAGAAACCTGCAAAATCAAACTTCATGGTCCTGAGTAGCCAGTCAGATACAGTTACACCACTGTTGCTAGGTAGATTATTTTATTGTCGGACCGCCTCAAACAGGAAGTTGAAGAGCATCAGTCACGTAGTATTGTCATATAATAAATATGGAAATAAAAGAATAATGTATGTGTATTTAGGAATGTGCACATAATGCAGGACATAAAAAAACAAAACATATACACAATTTATTATAATTAAGACTTGATTTGTGTCTAGTTTTTTCCATTTCTGTGATTGTTTCTTTGATGTACTCAGTTTTTATCTTTTTCTTTTAATGTTTTACAAGAATTGTTTTTCTGTTGTTTTGTTAAACTGACTGAATTTGACACCAAGACAGTGTTTTACTTTAACACACAAACAGTTGTGCATTTATCATTCATTATATTGTTTAGAAAAAACAAGTAGAATGATGTTGATGTTTATGTTTCTGCAGTACATCAACTGACCACTGGGGGGTAATGTGCACCTGTATTATCTTATCTGGTTTCTGCATCATGCTGAATTTCTTGCTATAGAGAATCGTGTATATGGATCAAGCATCGAGGAACGGCTGTGTTAGGTCAATAGAATATTTGTATGGGCTTCAGATGGGCTTTATTGGATGTTGTTGTTCTTCATAGTTTAGAAGGAAGAACGAGCTCATCTGTGAGTTTATGATCACTTCATTCATTCCTTCGTTACCTACTATATGACACTTCTACTCTACTCTAAGTGGAGATTATGGATTCTTGGCTCTTATCATAAAGCTGCAGTGTCTCATTTGCAGTATTTTAAATTTCTCATCTACAGTATGAAGTGTGACACATTGCCTTGTTTTTATTTCATTATGTGAATGGGATAGAAAACAGAGAGTGACTCCAGACATTGCTCATATTTCCTCTTGACAGTGAGTCACATCATTTCCTAGAGTTTTGTTGTTAGCTAAGGATTCCAGGGAAACCAGCTGTTTAGTTTAGTTACTTGACTACCAGACGCCCCTTTAAACTTTAAGCAACTCACTATCTGAATGTCACACAGTGATTCCTTAACGCCACTGTAATTATTAGACAACAACATAATTCACAACATAATTAAAAATTCATTAAACAACATTAATCATAGTTTGTGTGGAGCAGCGTGGACTGACTTTGAGTCTTATGTTAACTAACTAATTTTAGGGTACTTGGACTTCAGATACTTGGGTACTTTAGATACTCTGTCTCCTAAAAATAACACCAACAGAATAGTCCATACATCTCCCTCTCTCTCCCTCATCCAAACTATTATTCTAGTGGCTTGGATTTAAGTATAAAAATGGAAAATGAAGCTTTGTAGAATTGGTGACCAACTCAGAGCTGGATATCCCTTTAAAAGTAAAATACCTCTTTCTCTGTCCAGACTACGAAGTCATATTCTTATAGTCCTTTTGCCATGAACAAAGCACGAGGCAGGAACTGAGGGACTGTTTCTTATTACTTGGTAACTGACCAAGTGCCATGAGTACCCAACCAGAAATGTCTAATAATTCACCAACTGCACTGCAGAATTAGATATTTGAGAAAGTAAATGTTACTGATCGTCTGATAACATATTTGTTACCATCAACAGCATTTAAATACCATAATCCTTACTGTGTAGAAAACACAACCTGGTTTCAAATTCCCTACCACATGTAGCCTGTTTTTGAGGAGACAGAGCTGCTCCCCTTTCTGCTTTCACCAGGAGATGCTCAGCAAGTGAGCAACTATTTCTTTGATAAGCATGTTTCTTTATCCACATGGAGCCAAAGTGCTCCCCACAGAGACAAAAGTGCCACAGATCATTGGAAAACAAACCAGTCTAGACTACAGTGAACCAATCTAATGAATTTACAGTATTTTACATTGTCAAGGGTTCCTGTGTGTGTGTGTGTGTGTGTGTGTGTTACACACTTCAGTCTCTCCTGTTCCTCATTTCTACCCTCGCTCCTTCGTTCTTCCGTCTCTTTCTTTGTCATTTCCTTCTCCCCCCTCTCGCTCCCTTTCTGTCACTGCATTTTGTCTCAGACAGCTTTTCTTCTCACACACTTTCAGGGGAAGCAAATCATTTTATCTCCTCTTTTCTCACTCTCTCTTCTCTCTTGTTTCCTTCTCTGTCTCTTTTTTTTCTCTGCTCCCTCCATTGCGCTCTCTCAGGTGTGATCTGTGTGGGGAGTCACTGTCTAGACAACCGATTATACCGAATAATGAGGGAAAGGGTGGGAGGGGGATAGACTGAGCATGAACAGGGAAAGAAAGAGAGGGAGGAGGGAAAGAGAGGTGTAGTGTCAGACAGAGAGAGAGAAAAAGAGAGAGAGACAGAGAGAGGTGCAAAAGGAGGCATGAAAAACAGGAGGAAAAGCAATGAGCCGGGGATTAGAAAATGTTTGAAGGAAATGTGACAAAAAAAGACGAAGAGATGAGGAAAAGACGAAGAGATGAAAGGACAGGAAAGAAGAAATGAGAGGTAAAGAAAACATGAACAAAGAGAAGAAGAGGTTAAAGAGAAAACAGAAAGATAGAAGGATGATAGGACCAAAGAAGCATTAAAAGAGAAATCAAGCAAATGAACAAGCAAAAAGGACCAAAGGGAACAAGCATGTCAGACACACACACACACACACACACACACACACACACACACACATCACTGAGTGAGAACAGAGGCACAGTCTGATCTGGTGTGTTAGAAAACCCTATCAGTCACACAGGCTTTACTCTGTGTGTGTGTGTGATGTGTGTCTTAGCTCGACGATGAGTAATCAACGAGTCCAAAAACCTCCCAGAAACACACACACACACACACACACACACACACACACACACACACACACATTGTAATAGGCTTATCCAGCGCTGCAGCTTCATCCTTTAAAATGGGATATTTTTTTTCTCCTTTGCTGTTTAGAATGAAAGAAGATTCAGTATCTGCTGAAACAATATTGACTTTTGAAGAAACCTTCCTGCACATGTGTGGGTACATTCTCATTTTGTCTGTGTTCAAAATTTAACTCAGAAAAAAAGGCATATGAACAAGACAGGCAGTGAGACAAACAGACTGATGTTTAGAGAAACAGACAGGCACTAAGTCAAGAACGACAGTACGTTTTATTTTGAAAGGCAAGCAGACAGTAAGATAATCAGAGAGACCGTGAGTAAGCAAGAAAGTTAGATACTAAGACAGAAGGTTAGAAAACAGATGGTCAGGTAAGAAAACAAAGGTTTACTCACACCATCATTTAGAGAAAGAGACAGACGGACAGACAGACAGGTAGCACGACAGATGGACAGAAAGTGACTCGGATCAACCAGCAACAAGAGAGACGGGTCCATCAAGCTGTCAGTCATTTCCTTTGAGAGACAACGCAATGGTATTAGCCAACAAGACAGTGAGAAGACATAAACTGAGGCAGTGAGACAGCAAGAAGACCAATGAGACAGTTATTGGGGCTTTTAATAAAAGACAGACAGGCAGTCTGTCAGTGGAGGTGAAGACTGTTGGCAGCAGTGAGAGCAGCAGGTAGATGGGTCATGTGAAGTACGACCTGTGTGAGAAGACAAACAAGTCAAGAGACACTGTTAATGACTGACAACATCCACAGTTGGAGGAGATCAGGGTGCACGGAGAGGTCAACAAAATGTCTGACACGGGAAATCGCTGTTTACTTTTGGTTTACTACTGACAGTCCGCATCGGTTTCTTATGACCTTAACCAGTCTTTGGAGTAGCCTTGACAATAAAGGTTCATTCAGCAGTATTTTTATTCCCCATCATTATTTAGCAAGATTTGTTAAGTGCAGTCATGTATTTGAAAACTTCATACAGACTTGTACACGTTGTTGGTGCAGTATAGGTGAACCCACAACTATAATTAAAATAATGTAAACTGTATTTTTGTCATTTGCTCTCAGGTCTTTCTTGTAAACGAGGTTTTGATCTCAGTGAGATTTCCTGATTAAATACATCTTTAAATACAACTTTCTGATGTCAGAATGTCAAACACTAATTAAAATTTAAATCCCCCCCCATCAGTTGACCAGAGGCTGTGTTCACAAACCTTCACTACTCTCAGAGAGCTCCTAATTGACCCTCGAATGTTTTAGGAGGCAGTTCTAACTTAGGACTGATTTGGGAAACTTGTCAGAGTAACTCAAAACGTTTTATCTCAGTGAGGAGGTGTCGTTCCACCTATTGCCAGAGATGATGCATCATTTTAAAAACTGGGACTAGATGTTTACCACAATATACAAATAAAAATGTACATTTACTGATTATGGGCATACAATGGACAGTGAAAGTGATACGGCTGATATCACATTAAGAAATAGTTATTAATATTGTTTTATGTAATGAATAGCTCTGTAAAATAAGTAAATTAACAGTAGCCTAATGGAAATGATCACTTGGATAATGGGTGATTTTGACAGACATAAGTCATCACTGCTGCATGTTGGGATCATTTTTTAATTTGTGGTGTTGATGGTGTTACTGCTGTTACTGTCGGGGGGTGATGTGAACGCATCTCTAACGAGATCCACCACAAACATTATCCCTGCACCATCTGAACTGTGTTTCATTAACTCACTGCCATTCAGTGTTTGGAGAACATGTCTTCCATCTCACTGTATCTTAAGAAACGGAAAAGGAACTTGTCAGACAAAGCAGGAAAACGGGACAGACAGAAAGTGAGTTGGAAAGACGGTAACCACATACTGGAAGTAATATGGATGGTCAGGCAGTGACACAGACAGTTCTTTGGGGGAGCAAGCCGTCTGTGAGCGCCCACGACAGACAGACAGGAAATTGAGAGGCATCAAATCTGTCAGTCTGTAATCAGATTAGTCTGATTATACAATGACATCATTAAATCCACCGCACACACACACGCTGTGTGTGATGAGTAACATGTCTCTCCAAAAAATGTGTTTATGTATTTGTGGAGTCAAACACGGTGCTAGTGAGCGTCTCACCAGCCAGCCTGCTGTTTTTAATTTTCTGGCTTGACATGTGTGTGGGCAGCACGACTACCTCTTTGTATTGTTTTAAATTGTCTTTCCTGCTCTTTCTGCAGTAAAAAGGAGCTTCCTATATAAAACGCTGTCTGCACAGACAAACATATACAGATCCTTTGCTGTAATTTACTACTGTGCACAGACAAAATGTTGTTTGAAATAACTATCTAGCTGAAATGGTGATAGTAGCGTCTAAGTGGGAAAACAACAAGTGATTTCCTGCGTGTTGGCATTAAAAGTAATAAAAACGTGTCACTTGGTGTCTTCAATATTCACATCCACAACAAACATTAAGCAGTTTAATGTCACCGTGTCCTGCAGTGTTTTACAGGAAACATCTTCCCCCCGCTGAATTTGGAAAAGAAAAAACAATATATTACCATAAAGCAACAACTGCTCAAAAGACAATATTTCATCTGCCTCATGGTTTTCACTGTCAACACTGTTATGTTTTAATTAAATCCAAGCACAGGTAAGTTGAGGATCTGTCTGATCAGTAGGTGGAGGTCATTGATTTAGTGATTACAAAACTGAATGGACACATTTTTCTTTTTAACCTCAATGGTTACATAAAAAAAAAAAGAAAACATATAATTAATGTACAAATTAAGGTCGTGCACTTACAATGCAGCATTATCATTAATCTGTTTTTGAATGTCTGGCAAAAATCAGTTTAATGTTTTCATCTTTACCAACTCATAAAGGAAATATTTGGCTCTGTAGCTGCTGTTCTCCAGCTAGTTGTTAGACGTTGTGTGTCTCCTGTCTGGTGCTGACAATCCGGTGTACAATAGAGTTTAGGGATTTTTTTGGGGCTTGTAAAAGCTGCCTGCAGAAGCTGGAAATGACAGTGTGTGTAAAGTTGTGGTCCAGACAGTTAAATGACCTGATGAGCTTCACTACAAAGTACTGGAAACTGTGTGGAGAAACTGATGTGACTGTCATTCTGTACACTGTGAATGTTGTAGATTGATGACACTTACACTTCACATTCAGTGTTCTGCTCTAGTAATAAATTATTATGTTGCATAACAAGCACTTATGTTAGTTAAATTAAATTTACACTGTAAATCTTATTGCAAGAAGATTTTTATATGTTGACTGGTTTGATTTTTAAATCTTGAGCTGATCTCACTTCAGAGTTGGTTTTTACTTTCACTTTTACTTAAATACTATTACTATCATTTAGCATTTACGGGGCCTCTTGGGGCTTTATAGTGTGTACAACATATGATATCCTCAGTCCTTAGACCCTCAGATTGGACAACAAAAGATCTCTACTGGAAAAAAAACCTCAGGAAGAGCTACAGAGGAGTGATCCATATTTCTGGGCAAACAAACATGCAGAGCAAGGTACACTGACATTATGGACAATTACAGATGTGTGCAGAATAAAATCACGCTGGACCCCAGCCCTGTCCTCTCCACCTCCACCAGAGGACGTGGAACTAGGACATACAGTACAAGAGGCAAAGCCCAAGAACATCCCTCACACATACAGTTTTGACTTGTTGATCTCCAGACAACAGCACTTGGACTCATCTTGGACTTGACTTTAGTGGTTTGGTATAAGAATGAAACAAAGTGCTGTATGAGCACCTCTGAATGACATCCATGCACACCTGCAGCCAACAGTCAAAGTCAAGGCTCATGTTTAGTTTCACGAGCTGAAAGAATACGTCTCTATTAAAATGAGTCGTGTGATTTCAGTTTCATTCCTGCTTTATTTTCCACGTGACTCCTTTCTTCCATCCCTACCTCACGTCTGTTTCCCTCATCCTCTCTTTGTTTACAACACAATCTCTTCTCGACAGAGGACATTTTTAATAGTCTACTGCGTCTAGCCTGAAACAGTAGCGGGGGAGTAGGGGGTGGGCGAGCAAGGAAAAGACGAGTGTAGACAGAGGAGTGAGAAGAAGAGAGATAGAGAGAGGAGAGAGAGAGGGAGGTAAAGGTGGGGGGCAGACAGAAAGACAGAGGGTGAGATAATGAGATAGAAAAAGGATGAGAGACACAGAGAGAGAGGTGGATTTGTTATTCTTGCAGGGTGTTGCACAGCCACAGCCACAGACAGACATTACCTCACGCAGCTGCTGCAGAGAGGAGAGGGTGACACTGTGTGTCTGTGTGTGTGTGTGTGTGTGTTTGCATGCAGCCAGGCGTGAACCTGTTTATAATATCCTGAAGCACTGATTTTATTCAAATGTCAAGCTTTTATCAAGCTGTATTTTCTCAAAGAACATCTGGATTATTCCAGTTTATTTCAATCCAGATCTTATTCTCAGAGCTTTGTCCACTTTTTGATTGATCAACATTAGACCGCTCTATTTCTAGGTAAACTAAAAGCGATTTAGTCTGAGATGTTGGTAACAATTTGCACAATAAATACAGTTAACAGTGCGTGTAATCACGGCTGTTTTCCTTTTTTTCTCTCAAAAAGCTTTGGCTAAAGTGGGGGTTTGTTTTATCATCTAACTGCTTGCTGACATTAGTCCGCCTGGTGAATAAATGGACGCTGGCAGCAATTTCAGCACCTCAGTATAGCTGCACTGCTGAAAGGACAAGTGGTGGGGGTCAGAGTCAGAATCAGAAAAAGAGAGAGCTGCAGCGAAGGAGCTGCTGCAGCCTGACACAGGTGGTCTGCACCACCCACCGTCTTTAATTATCTCTAGGTGAGTTTCCAGCCACCTGTTTTTTATTCACATTTAAATGAGCAAATATTCACATTATGGCAGCAGAAACATTTTCTTCTACCTACCTACTCTTAATGTCCAGTCCACCCCTGTGCTGCATTTACTTGCTTATGTGTCCTGTTGATGAAAATAGGAAATTATAAAACTGATTATAGAGCTACAGATTACTTTCCTCTCCTCTCTATCTTCTCTCTCCCGTACTTGTGCTTCCTCCTCTCTACTTTTCTGCAGGTATTCTCCTCTTTGAAGCTGTTTATCTCTAGAATCCAGTTGTTTTTTGTTGCCTGCTGTTCTTTTATGTCCTGTTTCCACTCACTCCAACCCATCGAGGCAGATGGCCGCCCACCCTGAGCCTGGTTCTGCAGGAGGTTTCTTCTTCTAAAGGGAGTTTTTCCTCTCCACTGTCTCCTCTTGCTACTCGAGTGGAAATGTTGGGTTTTCTATATAAATCAGTTTACAGTTTTATTTTTTAAGATATGATGTTTTCTGTGATCTGGTGCTGTATAATGACCTTAAAATGCAGAATAAATCCGTCCGACACAGAATCGTTTTCTAGTCTAATTACCTTAACAGCATGCTGGCTCCTCTTACAGAGGTTGTTATAGACGCTTGGACCAACAATTTGATTTTCCAGTGAATCAGTGACTTCATCAATCTGATTTATGTCAACTGGGGACAATAAAAATCTCATTTGGCCGCCTTTAGCATGTATGTGAACGAAGCCTTAACTCCTCACACTCTACATCACAAGTGTTTTACTTGTTATTGATAATTCTGGTCCACCAGTAGTTTTCCACGTCCATAACTAGTTTTACTTCTACTTTTCTTTTAGTTATCTAGTTTTGTTTTAGAAAATAACCTTGGCACCTACCCACTCATTATTGATGCAGTTTATAAAGTGCTATGAAAATGTCACTAGGCCTATAAATCAGAATGTACTTTTCTGTCCAATCCCAGCCTAAGAGCAGCTTGGCTGAACTGGACCCAGTCTGACCTACAGTAAGACAGAGAGTGCATGTCATAAAGAGATAAAATTGCATCCAATATTTATCAGTTAGTGTTGTTTTCCAAAGCATGCAACATATCATAAACTCTTCTTTAACGGCGATTAAAGAAATTCTGCTATCGTTGTACAGTTTATTCATACCTGAAAACCCCTACCTGAGCCCTGTGCTTTCAATACTAAACTCCAGTCCTGAATTAACCCCTTGCAGACATCACAACCGGTGTTACAGTTCAGTTTGTTTCTTACTCTCAATCTTTCTGCTTTTCAGAGCTCGTTTAATTCCCATAAAGGCAGACACACAAGAACACACACAAGCACAATCAGACACACAGAGTACATGAAATGCAGTTGCGGAAGAGTAGGATTGCTCAAGCCTGCCATTTTTCGGTATGGGGCTAAAGTCAGATTAGTGCTAGTCTGTCTGCTTTCACGGAGAAACATGCCTAATCCCTGTTTAATCCCACCTGCAACGGGATTGGCCACCGCCTAAGACTCTGACAGCTATTAGCACGAATAGAGGCTTTAGACACAGACTACCACACACCTGGGCTGGGAGACGTGGACACACAAGGAGAGAGAGATGTCAAAAAAGTTATCAGCGTGTGTTCCTAACCTCACTGTTTATTGGGAAGTCAAAGCAGAGTAAGAGTCAGGGCAGGTGGATAATAAATAAAGAAATAATAAATTAATTACATGAAGGTTTCAGGGTTTTGATATTTTGCATTTCATCGTTTAATTTTATTATGTGCTGGATGCACACAGAAGAATGCATTTACTGTCACGGTTTACAGAAACACTCTGAACACCATCCAGGCAGTGATTCTGTTTCCCATTTCAACATAATTGGGAAAACAAGTTAGTGCAATCTGGAAGTTGAGTCATGGCAACTGGACTTCCTCCATCCAAGTAGCTTCTTCAGTCAGGATAGTTGGTTATAGACCACAAATTAATCCAAACATGGAGGATAAATTCAGATAACTTCACCTGGGTGACGGAGAATCTTCACCGACAAGTTGGTGCAATGTAATCGTCATTTCTTGGAGACTTGGTTTAGCCACCTACATGTGACGTCCATGCCCATCAACAGCAGTAACACTTCTTCAAAAATGTATTCGTCAAATCCATTTATTGTATTCAGGAGACAGGGTTGTAATCAAACACGCATGAGCACAGCTTCCTTGTAGATAACAGGAACACCGCATTCTATTGCTTATTTTGCAATCCACAACGTGATCGCTGGCGTGATAGTGTCAGCGTTTCGGCGTCTGATAAGGTTTCAAAGATCCATTACTCAAGCCGACCTTCCTGGATTGCTTTTCATTTTCTTATTGGTTCCTGAAACAACAGGCCCCCACCAGCGTGGCCCCTTCTTTTAACACGGTGCCAATTTCAGTCTGAACACTGCAGAAGACAGTGATAAATAGACACACTCATTCTCACAGAGACCCAGACGGGCAGAGAAAGAACAAGTCCTCAACCCAATGATTCACCCACTTCACTCTTCAAAGATGAGGAGAGGAAGAAGAAGACAGAGAGAGACAAAGAGTGACCACACCTGGGTGTCCATTTTGGTGACTCAGCCCTCTTAGACTGTAAACTGACTCACTGCCAGCTCAACTATCACTGTCTCAGCCTGCCGACTGTGCCAAGGCCTACTACAGACAGCACGTGGCAGAGGAGCTCCATCTGTTTGCTTTTACTCTAGTACATTTGAAATCATGTTCGAATAGGATGAATCAAAGTTTTAAAATTAAAACTTGATGAAAAGCTCTGTTACTGCAGGGAACATCAGTAAAGTGCCTTGTAAAGTAAAGTCTTTGATTATTGTAGTTTACATGTGTGTAGGAGATCAAACTATTAAGGTAGCAACAGTTTTAATTTATAATCGTTTTTGAAAGAGGATTTGATTATCAAGATACAAATGTTAACACAGCCATGCCAGCGGTTTCCCACTGCTACACATCTTTATGCCAAGCTCAGCTTTGTTTTTAAACTTGAGTTGCATCAATCTTCCAACCCTGCTCTTGGCAAACATATAAAAGTGCATATTTTCCCTGTAAGTGTATTCTCCAGAGGCAACACGAGCGCCAGCAGTAGCTATGATGTAGGAGATAACGGGCTCAAACTTTATCTCTTGAAAGTCCATTACCCCACTACAGATAGTTCAGAACCCTACGACAGCCGTGCAAGAAGAAACAGTGGCTCAACCCTCCACACAAACCAGCTCAGCCATTGTTTGATTCAGTCTGTGCACTGGTCTGGTGGTTTCACTTGGTGTCAGTGCTGCTGGAGACCAGCAGGGGGCAACAGACAATACTGCCACTTAGCAATCATGTTAAAGAAAATCAGGCTGAAAACAGGATTTGTTTAAATCAGTGTTCGAGGCTGGACTGACTGGACTCTGGAGAATAATTCAATGCTAATACATATTAAACTAAAAGCTGTATGATAAAAGGTTAGTTCGCATACGATGGCTTTATTTATATGATTCTTCATAAGGCTCTAATAAATCTTATCCTTCTAAAAACAATGTGTCTTTACTTGAAATCAGAAAACACCAACAACTGAAGACACCTGTTTGTAATTTACTGGACCTCACCCTTTAGCAAAGTAATTATAATGACGTTTACCAACAAAACAAACTGGTTCATAACCACAGGAGGGACTTACATAATAAATAGCTAGAATATTTGTTGAGTATCTCACCGGTTTGATCCTCTCAGTATTGACCAATAAAGTGATAGAGAGCGAGACTCTGAACTGTCACACAATTAGAAACAGGTTTTATTTCCTCACATAAGTTGAATATTACATTTAAATAACATTATTTTTACCATCTTTTATTTTCTGTGCACACTGATTCATGAATGTGGGGTATATATATTTTTTTTTCAGTCTGCATTATTAGGGCTTTGCTGAGTCCAGCTGGGCAATAAAACCACTTTAACGTGCAGCTATAAACTTCAGCAGACCTAATTACAAAGTTGACTCAGATGAGACATGCTGTTACAGTCTCGGCCCATTGGTCCCTGGGGCCTGTCAATCATGGAGGTGACGTAATACTGTCTGGCTCTGTCCATCCACCGTGCACACACACACACACACACACACACACACACACACACACACACACACACACACACACACACACACATAGAAGACATATTCAACATTTTGAGGCAGCTTTTATTTCCCTTTGGAATGATAAATATGTTTGTTATATAGATATATGTAGATATATACATATCTGAGTAACATTAAAATCTCTTTTTTATTATCTCTTTTTATTTTATTATGTCTCTTTTTTAACTAAAATATTCATTAGTCCCTTACGATGACCTTTTATCAGTGAAAGAAACTAAATTAAAGTAAAGTAAAGCAGCAAATCAACACATTTCATTGTGAAGCTGCAGCAGAAAATGTGAATTTTAGCCACAGAAGAAGAATTCACTGGTTAAAAGTGTCCAAAAACTAGATTTAGATCTTTGTGAAATGGTGAATGGTGATGATGATGATGGGTGGTGGTGGTGGTGGGTTTAACCCGAGTTTAAAGAATGGGCTCAGATGGATGTTCTGTAAAACTACTGCACTGATCTTTGACCCCAGCGTTGTGTTATCTGTCACATTATGCTGCATTCTTTTAATTTGTGAGCACATATGATCACGTTAGTTCATTTGAGAGTTTGTACACACACATGTGACTGAATCTACAGCCAGAGGGAGTGAATAAGTCATTTGTGTAGCTTTGATTCATGTGGTGCAGGATTTATGAATTCAAGAGCAAGAATTAAGTAACATGTGAGCATGACTTTGGTATTACCCAGTAATACAAATGAATCAGTGGTGTGAGTTACTGTGAGAGCACATTTATTGATTGATTATGTAATCATTAATCCATCATATTAATAGTAGTGGATCAAAGATTGTAGTTTTTATTGGCTGCAGAGCTCTGAAGTTGAAAAGTGTTCAGGTCTCCTGTGGACTACAACACTGTGAAGATCTGGGATTTACTAAATTAAAAAACAAACAAACACTGACTTCACTTGTGCGTCTTTGTTCTTCTTTTGATTCTCTGTATTATCGCTGCTGTCTGTGCGCACTGGTCGAGCTGTGACGTGCCAAAAAGGAAAGTGGAAATCGGAAATGAGAGACAGACACAGAGAGAGAGAGAGACAGAGAGAGAGAGAGACAGAGAGAGAGAGATCCCTGGAGACAGAGACAGGGGGAGGCAGACAGGACCAGACAGACGTCCGTTAGCAGTTTAGTCGCCGGTCACTCGGCGGAAAACACGGAAACATTAAAGCTGAATTGTGACGCACGGAATCGGACCAATTCAAGCAGCTGATCCACATCTTAGCGGGGTTCAAACTACATTTCACGGCTGCACCGACACTTCAACGGTGCACCGACAGATAGATAGAGAGAGAGATAGAAAGAGAGAGAGAGAGACTGAGGAGGAAAAGGAGGAGAAACCGGAGAGAAGGAGGAGGAGAGAACCGAGACTGGAGGACGGACGCAGCGGAGGGAAGGAGAGGAGGCTGAAGAGAAACAGAGGAGGAAAGGGAGTTCTTCTGGCTGGAGTTTGGTGTCGGCTTTTTTGGGTCTCCTCTCCTCTCTCCTGTCGCCTTCTCTGGCTCCTCTTCGGGAGCATTTATGTCTGGTTTTAGGCTTTAAATGTTCAACTTGATGGGTGTTTCAAACGCCACCGCCGACGCCAATGTCTCCTGTACTTACTGTAACTGCAACCGCTACACCTCCCTCCAGAGTATGGAAATCAGTAAGTAACTCGCATTTCTTTACTTTTTATGCCTCTAATTCACCCACTTTGTCTTTAAACTGGGTTTTTCCACCGGAGCTGTGGCGCTGCGCAACCGGCATTTTGGCTCCTAAGTGGAGAAGCTCGGCTCAGATTTCCAGCTCCTCTCAGGAATAAAAGCCAAATCTTCTATGTGTGACATTATTTTATGGCTGGTAGACTGCTAACGACCGCTAGACAGCATTTATTGAGCTGCTTAGCTTCATAAGACGGGCTCTGTTTCATTTGGACCTGGTTTAATGGGAGTTTTAGTGCCGAACTTGGACTTTGCAGCTCTCCATCAGAAATGCGTCTTTTTGTGGTTTATAGCTGGAATGAAAGTGCAGGAAATAAAAGACGTCAAGTTTTCTCCTCCTGACTGATTGTGAACTTGAACCTAAACACTTCATTTATTCGCTTCAGGCTGTTTTCAGCTGAATCTTGATCCATAAACGCTTCGTTTGACAATCGCCGTGATTCGTGCAGAGTCTATTTAATGCTTCATTTGGAAAATCCGCCTTTCTCTTTGGGTTTAATTGTTAAAAAATGGCCTTAAAGTCTGTAAAAGCTGTCGGGAAGTTGCCGTGGAGGACGGTGGAAGCTGCGTATTGGAGGAAAAGGTGGGTTCCCTCGGTGGAGAAGGGGGGAAGCTGAAGTTCTGTCGTCGCTTCGTCATGTCGAGCGAAGCCAGACGCCTGTCTAGCCGTCTGCTGTGTGTGTGTGTGTGTGTGTGTGTGTGTGTGTGGTCGTATCCGGGAAATCCCTGTGTTTGTGTGTGGAGCCCGTGTTTATACAGCGTCTACTTTCATGTGTTGTTCGGTGAAGCAAGAGCTGAAATCTCCTCTGGTTAGTGGGGTTAGTTCCCAGCAGCAACAAACATGCTGCTCATTAATAAAGTCATAATACAGTAAGGTCATTTAGAGATAAAAGGTGTGTGTGTGTGTGTGTGTGTGTATCCGGCTGAGGTCACCAGCAGGGCTGACTCACAGAGCTTCAGATCCTCGGATCCTTGGAGCAGACAGTGCGCACTCAGGCTCCAACCTGGAAACAGACAAAGTCAGAAACACTCAGTTCTCATCAGTCGTTCACTCTGGATCAGCTCTGTTGAGGTTTTTGGTTTGGTCTGGATTATTGCACTTATCAATCGATGACAACAGGATTCTTTATTGCACCTCTAGTTAGTGGCAGCTGGTTTAAAATAAAAAACTAATGCAGTAGTCTGGATCTACTTCATTATCAGCTGTGGGATTTATTCAATTACTGCTACACTTTGTTGTGTGTGAAATGAATCTCAATCAGCTGCAGCTGGTGATTATTTTCATTTATTAATGAATTTGTAAATGATGTCTTTGAACGTCTCGTCTGGCCAGGGAACTCTTGGCATTAGTGCTTGAGAAATGGCTCAAAACAATATAATTTAGTAATTGTTAAGGCTTTAAACTAAGCTGTTATTATATTTGACATGTTGCAGACCAGACAATCACTTAATCCAGCAAATAACTGAGCTTTTAATAATATTGATTTTATAATGGAAGCCAGCTTTTAGCTCCAGAAAGCGGAACTACATCTCAGCTGCTTCAGTCGCTGTGACGTGATTCAAGGCTGGAAAACGTCCACAGGGATGAGTTCAGCCTGGTTAGATACGTATCAACCAAAGCGTGTTTGGATGGTGACGTGACTTTCTGTCTCTTGTTACATAAAAAAAAAAAAAAACATGATTCAGTGAGTCCGTGAACTTTGTTTCCGTCTCAGGTTTGTTTAATATCTTCAGTGGCTGCAGGAGATATTTTCACAGGCTTATTATGATTTTCCAGTTTTCAATTTGACAGGAAGGATAATTAAGAATGAAACCGGTGAGTAATGTGTTTATCTAATGGTGTAGGAGGCAGAGTTCGTGTTGGTGTCATCCATCGTCATGTTTGTCATCCGGCCCACTTGAATTGACATTTGCCCCAGATGCTTATTGAGCCTTAACAGACCAGGTTAAATACCAATAACACCCTGAAGGGTTTAGATTCACAGTATGTGCCCGTGAAACACTCAGATGTGATCAGAGTAGTACTTTTAGCAGTAGTAGTCAGACTCTGCAGCTGTTTTATGGATTTATCGTTGAATTTTTCATGCAGAAATGTTAAATTGTCCTCTACTGTGCGTATTTTCTGCTTTTTCTCTCATATAACTGCAACCTGAATATTTTGGGTTTGTGAGCTGCTGCTGGGACAAAACAATGGTTATTTAACCCATTTTCCGTGGCTCAAATGGCGACGAACCAGGAAACTAGATGGCAGATGAACGGCAATCATCACTGGTTGCAATAAGTTCAATATGTGGACACCAAAAATAGTTAAGAGAGTTAAAGTTGAAAAGCAAAAGCATCCGTTAGGACTGCACAGTTTCATATTGGTATTGTAGATGTGTGGTTGTAACTTCTGTTTTCAGTATTTGGTGATGTCTATGCTTATTTTTTAATTGACCATCGTGTTTGCTTGGCTCTGTTGTGACTTGTGGCCAAAAAGATGCTGTTAATTTGTACTATTACCTTCACCAAATAAGAAAGTTGGGAGCTGAAGTATCAATGGTGCAGCATTAAGATTACAGTGAGCAGCTTGACCTGAACTAGAACAACATACAGTATATAATGATATATAAAGATGTAATGAAGATCAAAATCTACTGTAGTGATGGTAATGACAGTCAGTCAGTGTAATTCAGATCTGTCTGGACTTGCAACAGAAAGACAAGACACACACACACACACACACTCACACTCACACACACACACTCGCAATTCCTCTGTCTGAGAAGCAACATGTTTAGTCTGGAAGGCAGCAGATAAACCAAAGAGGGAGACAACAGAGAGGAGGACAGAGAAAAGACCCGAGTGAGACAGTAAAGACAGAGAGAGAGCGAGAGAAAGTCAAAGAGTAGAAAAAGGAACAGACAGAAAGAAACAGTAACGCAGTGAAATCAAAAGACAGAACTGAGAAATTCTGTGGAAAGACATGAAACAGGAGAGGCGTCGATGTGAACGGAACATTGTGTAAGAGTTGATGAGATTTGAAAATTGATGACAAATCGAACTTCATTTAAAAAAATAAGATTATAATGTAAACTAGGATGATGTGAACATGACAGAAACAGAAGCTTTGGAGCAGCAGCGTGTGCAGTATTTCCAGAAACATTTAGTCTGGATAACACAAGTGCCTCAATGTGGACAGTTTTCAGTGCAGCTAGTGACTCAGTGTTGTTTTGGAGTTCAGGAGATTCTGTTTCTGCTGATAGGTGATGTTGTTGTACAGTGTTCATGAACCACTATTACAGTGGTAAGTAGATTGGTTATTTATTAAATATGGGAACTAATTAATAACAATGAAGAGGCGACGTGGATAGTTGCTTTTTACAAGTCTGGTTTGTATTAATACCGTTCAGCTCCGGCAGTCTGCACACCTGTAACAGCTGGATGTAATCCAGTTAATAAGTTATATAATTCAGATCGATTCCAGACTTGTGAAGAAGCTGCGCAGACCCTGACTCACTTTGAGTGCACATCCTCGCTTCATGTGGATCTGTAGAGTTGTAATTGTAGGGTTGATACGTACGGTGTACCTGTTACACACACACATATGTGAAGGCACATCTGTTGTGAGTGAGTGGCGTACATCGCGAGTCAAAGCACATGACATCAGCATTACTCACAGGCTGGCCGTGTGTGTGTGTGTGTGTGTGTGTGTGTGTGTGTGTGTGCTGAAGTCATCGCTGGTATCAGCTTCTAGGAATCATTTCCTACCAGCAGCTTGGTTTCTCTGTACATTTGTTACCACATGTCTGGCCGCCTTAACATCAAACACCTCCACAGTCTGTTTCTATAGCCAACATAAATGTTATCCACGGCGTTTGTCTGAGTGTGTGTGCATGTGTGTGTGTGTGTGTGTGTGTGTGTGTGTGTGTGTGTGCGTGCGTGCGTGTGTGTGTGTGAGAGTTCAGCTCGAGGGTAGAGGAATTTATTTGTGGTTTTTCAATTCGAGGAAAAGAGTCAGAATGTTCCTGAGTGGACAGGAGGTGACTACAGTGTTGGCAACAGGAAGGTAGCAGCTAAGTACAAACACATACTGTACTGTCACTTTTAATTATTAGCATATACTTTATAATATTATTAGTACAACATACAGTATAAACACGAGAGTGTATTAATCCTTGCATGACATTTGCATGACATGCATCTGTAATTACAGCCATTATTAACATATCCACTGATGTTTAATGCTCCTTTCATTCTGTATCAGTGACTTTTGTTATTTTCAGTGCTTTGTTATTTAATCCTTTTGTACTTTTGGAATGCAGGATGAATTACTAACATAGTATTTCTACTCTTTGGTATTGCTACTGATACTTAAATAAATGATCTAAGTACTTTTCCCACCACTGAAAAAGATCTTTAACAAGATATAAATACACGAGATGAAAACGAGACAAGCAGCAGAAGATGCAACATGATGAATAAATATATATTTTCACAAACAAGTTGATCTCTCAAGCTCAAGTGGAGAGATTCTGACAAATCATGTTGATCTAATGAAGAGATCGTTTCGCTTGACAGATTTGCAACAACGAAAATGGATTCTCTGTGGAGAGCAAAACCTCCAGATTCTGTTCAGAGTGTCTTTAGAGAGGCCAGACAGCAGATATCACAAGTGGAACACGTTGATCAAACGAGAGAAATGACTTTAGAGAAGAGCTTTGGTGAATTTTGGTAAAGTTATAATGATGCAAGTTTGCTGTAACGTTTTAAATGCTCACGAAGTAGCTGTGAGGGGTGGAAACAGACCCAGTGAGGTTGGGACAAGTCTGCGTTTTGTGCTTGAGTAACTTCATACAACATGCATTTTCTAAACATATTTGAAATGTCTAAAGTGTTCTGTACATCACATCACCGTTACAGTCCACAAATCCCACATCCACAGTTATATTTAGTGACTAAAAGTCACTCACATGAGAAATTGGTCTTTGTCACTGTCATGTGTCTCTCTGTACAAATAAATCTCACTCTCCACATCCTGTTCCAGCTGCAGCTCCCATGTGACACAGAGACCATGTTTCCAAATCAGTGAAAACCCCACTTTTGACAGTGTTATTTGTGGTGCAAAACTAGATCCTGAGGCGAAATGCATGCGACTTTGTCTTTGATCTCTTAAACTATAAAAGCTGCCGCCAGGAGCGACTTTTACACCGATTGACTGGAATAACTGTCATAAATGTGCCGTCGCTGCAGCTTAGCTGAAACAGCGCGAGCGAGGAGACACATCAGAGGCAACTTCAGTGAAATCAGGAACACAGTAATCGACGTGTGTTGGAAATGTTGGTTGTTCATTTTTATTTTTATTAAGTTCTATTGGTTCTTGCCTTTGTCTTTAAGTTCTCAGTGATTCGTTTCTTTCTGTCTCCTCTCACTCTCGCTCTCTCTCTCTCTGTGAATCATGGAAATTAAATGATGGAGTCTGTTCTGGCTGGCCTCCTAGACTTATTATGTAAACCTCTCTGTCTGGCTCTGCATGTGTGTGTGTGTGTGTGTGTGTCAGTGTGCACATGTGTTAGTCTGCTTTTGTCTGTTAATTTCCTCACTGTGTGTCTGTGTTTAGTGATGTCTCTGTGGGATTTGCAAAGTTATACTAAAGTTATGCTAAAAACAAATTGTTCTACATTCGCCTTCAGAGGAGACGTTGAAAGTATTTTATCGTTCGTGTATTACAGACGCCCGTTTGGATCAAACTCTGCCTTTTGTTGGCTTTTTGTGATTGACGGCTGGCATCGTCCCAGAAACAGAATCGCTTATTGTAGCCACTAATCCTCATGTACCATAAACAGACAGTAATTTGTCTCGGAAGAAATCATCTATCCGAGGAGAGTCGACTCAGCTGCTTCCTCTTTGTTTTCCAGTCCTATATACCACATGACACACAGAGTCTCACTGGAAGAGTTGTGGGCTGCAGTGTCATGCTCAGAGGCACATCAGCAATAGCTGGTAATGCCGGGATAAACAGTTCTTGTTCTTCCTCCTTTTCCGGTTCCTAACCTTTTCTCTCTTTTATAATAACGTTACAGAACGTAACAACTCATCTCAGGCTCCTGCAGTTCCAAAATGAAAAGGTTTAATATTGATTTTCCGCCTCACAGACAATGTGGCAAACAGTTCTATGATTTGTATGTGCACGAAACTGTTGCGGTTGAATCCCCACTATAAAAGATATAAAACCATTTAACAAAATCAAACAAGACGGGAATGGGACGAGCCTGTGTATAATTAACTACAACTCCCAAGGTGCATTTTGGCACAGACCCTCTCAATATTCTCCTACTGGTGGGTGGAAGCTGAAGATTACAGTGCTAAGAAAATAGAAAAGATCATTTGCAGCTTAAATCAATTCCCGTTTTACTGCACCTACGCAGAACGAGACAAACAGGAAAAACACCCCTTATCCCTGGTAGTGTTCAGAGATTAGTGCCCTAATGCAAAGCTTGTAGTCGCACCAGGTAAACAGCCGAAATTAGCTCTTTCAGTGTGTTTTGTTGTCTCCAGATACAAACAGCTCCTATGAAATTAATTGGATCAATTGTGTTCATGTTAATGCTGGATTTTATTTTGATGTTGCTGCCAGCAGCGGCAGCCACTCTGCCAACGGTTTGTGTGGAAGATACAGTCGCTGTCAGAAATTCCCAACATCTCTGGCTCCAAATTGCAAATAGGAGGAGGATGTGAATGCGGTGTTAAATTCTGGGTCAGCGCTGAATGGATTTTAGCAACTATGGCACCGTGTTGTGTTCTCATCTGTAACAATGCAACATTCTGAATTTGCTTTTTCTCCACTGCAGTGGCTCATTGCCAGATTTCTCACAAACATAACTAAAATCATTTAAGCTGGTGGCACAACATAAACCTTCCTCCCTTCTTTGCTCACATCCTGCTGCCTTGCTCCCTTGCTCCCTTCCTTTCTTCTTTATTTCCTTCTTTATTTTTATTTGGCCTCTCAGCTGCTCATTGTTTCTAGGTCTAGACGCAAATAAACTACACACAGAAACAAAAAGAGACATCAGCATGGCCTCATCATGCATATATGTAGATGCATGCAGCGTCTGCATGAAGGGGTCAAGGTCAATGTCACTTTGGGGGGTTGTGTGTGTTTGTGTATGTGAGTGCTTTCTGCATATGATCTGCATACAAGACGGTGTTCAGCTGAGGCCCTTGTTGTCTGTTCCACCCATGTTGTCCCTTTAATTAGTCTGAAGCAGGAGCCAGCCCTATATGTCTGTCTCGCAGTGTGAATAAATCCATACAGACACTGTCTGAGGACCAAGAAGCTGCACTATAAATAAAGGCAATGACTGTCTGCCTGCTATATGCTTGGATGCGATGCGGCAATGTGGAACATATTGCCTCTTGTCTTTCATTAATTAGTCTGAGCCAGGGAAAAAAATGTATGGCTGTCTGGTCTTCTAAATACTTCAATTGTAGTCTGTTAATGTAGTTAGAAAACAGTGCCTTGTTATTCACACGTTGGTCTGGGTCAGAGGGAACTGGTATAGGATTGTAAAAATTAAAAATTGGCTTTTGGATGTTGTTTATTAGTCTAAGACAGAATTACTTAGGATTCCACTGTCTAGTCTTTAAGCATTTCCATGTGGAATCACTCATATATATAATTGTCTGTTGCATAAGTAATTGTTGCTTGCAGAGAAGAGTTATATATATATTTCATACTTTACTATACTATATTATAGAATACTTTATATAGGCTGGCAGGTCGACTCTGTCATCAGTAAGATGGAAACATGTCTGCGGATGAATGCACTTTTTGTCTTGTTTCTGTGGTCGTTCTCTCTGAAGCAGTGGTCAGCGCAGTCACACATAGTATGTCAAAGAGTGTCCATTAACTAGTCTCAGCCAGGGTGAACTGCCGCAGCGTGGTCTACAGTGTGTGTGTTTTCATCATTTGGTCAGAGCCTGTCTAGTCTTCTAGACAGTCGACGTGTCATTTTGTGTAATTTTTCTTTTGGCTTTGCATAAGACAAAAATGTGTCTCATAAGTGAGCTGCAATCATCAGTAGTGAAGGCTGTGATACAGAAACAAACGCTGTAATCTTTCATAAATTAGTCTGAACCACAATATGCTGCTGTACCGTTTTATAGTGTGGCACAGAAAACAAACAATGTCTCTGAGATGTTGCTGGATGAACACGGCTTAACAAACATTGAAGTAGTTGATGTTTTACAAAATGAAGCTGTAGGAGAAATGTTTAAGATAAGCCACACGTGTGAGTTAGATCACATTCAGTCAATATATATCAGTGGGATAGACTATCTATGTATTCTTCTTTGTTTAATTAACATATTTTAATATTAATTAATGATGGAAGGAGCCGTTTAAAGCCGTCTGTTTGAGACATCATGTACGCCAATTCATGAGAAACTCTCCTACATCTCTGAACAGACTCTACATGAATGATTCAGGCTACACACATATGTGTTGTGCATAATTGCAATTAGAAATTTAGATATATTCACACGTATGTATGCAAATGCTCGATTTTTGCATGTGAAACCAATGTTGCTGTGCATCTGCAGAGGAGAAGGGGGGGAGTGCGTGAAGTCTGGGTAGCTGGGCAAAGGTCAAGGGTCAGGTTAGGAGAAGGCAGGGAGGAGGAAGGGTGAAAGGTTCATTGTCACAACAATGGGGGATGGTTTGGGAAGCGTGTGTGTGTGTATTATTCAGTAATATTCTGCTGCAGTTTACAGTTAATTACCTTTATTTTCACGACTACATTGAGCTGATTATCTCTTGTTTGTGTAAACAACTTAATCCTTCAAGTTCTCAGACTGTGAAAGTGCAACGACCGGATTTATTGATTGCATTGATTAGTGCAGTTTAATTGACTTGATTTATAGAGTGAATCTATATTTAATGATGTGTTATTGATTCATCTGTAACCTGAAAGTCACAACTGGAAGCTCACTGAGCGCTAATTACCTCAAATATTCTCAATATGCTGATGTTTCAGATCATCAGTCTGTAAAGTTTCCTGTCTGTCTCAGAGTAATTGGCTCCAAATATGAAAACATGTGTCTTAGATCTACATGTTAAGAGACTAGACGATATTTTAACCCTTTTCATTCATTCAGTCATTAAGTAAATTTTACTTATACTTATATAGTATATAAGTATTCACTGATAAATCTGTCAACACCTTCTGTAAAGGCTGATAGTAAATAACAATATAGTAAAACACAGTTGTTACTACAGATGTCTTCATACGAGAAGCTGTAATCATCGACTACACATTAATACACACGTCCGTACCCTGGTCACATGATCCTGACGTGATATTTACATGTTGTTCTCTTACTTTGGTGAGTGAGACAGTAAAGCTGAGACGTCACTCAGTCAGCTGGTCTGGTCCTGACTGCGAGACACAGTCTAGACAATACACACTAGACATCCATGACTGTGGGCTTGACCTTTAGAGACACACACACACACACACACACATGGATACACACTCAGGCACACTAGCAGGGGGGACTGTGTCTGCCTCACTTTGCCCTCTGGCCTGTAGGAAACAGCTGGGACCACATGATTTGCATCCACACACACAGACACACACACACACACACACACACACACACACCCCACCTTTCTGTTTGTATTACTAACAGTTTTCATTATACATTCAACTATTCAAACACACACGCACGATGCATGGCTCAGTATTATTATAAACACCCAGCCTGACACAAACCAAGCTCCACCTCAACAACGACAACCCCCACCCTCTCACAGACACACACAGGCTGGACCAGAGAGTGTCTAGACAGAGCAGAGGACTATAAAACACACACAGAGACGATGTAATTAACTTTATGTGCACATTAAAGGTGATTTTAGGGGGAAAAAGTGAAGTAAATAAAAACATGTACAAACAAAATGAGATTCCAGTTTTGCTGGTGCAGTAACCATAGTTACAGTGACATTTCTACAGCTGTCGGCCAAGACCAGATCCACAGTGAAGTCCCGTTAGGACGGGATTAACTTTACAGGGAGACGCAGGTCCTCACTCTGGATGGTTATCCATTGGGACATTACAGGATGTGGTCCGTAACAGACATAGATACTCAGCAGCAAAAGGACGGGACAGTTGAAGAGCATCCGAAGATGTAAAGTGTCAAATAACACACATGTGGACACACATGTGGGTATTCACATTATTCAGTAGTAGGTATCTGTATGTCTGTGGGTGGACTATAAACAGGGAGCGCTGACAGCTAATTCAGAATACTTGTTACACTGCTACTAATCAACAAAAAGACAATAGGTCTGTGTTTAGTGTCAGCATCAGTCAGATGAACAGAACAGAACAGAAAGGATTTGGGACTTTATCCATTTACACTCATAAAGTCCAATTTCACAGAGTTGATTAAAATAGAGTAGCAGGAGAAGCAGCAGCTCCTCGTTCAGAAAGAACTCCTCTTTAAAATAAAGAAGACGTCACTCAGCATGGGAGGTGAATTACACGTTGACTAGCAGTTTCACACTGAAGCTGATTATTACTTCTAGACTTGTTACTGGATCAGGGGTCATGATGGCACTGATTTATATCTGCCACATGTGTAAATAGGCAGCTGTGTGACCATTCACCATAAACATATTCACATATTCAGTTTGAAGATTTGCAGCCCAGTTGAGAATGGAAACCACAGTGACACCTAAAGATGATGAGAATATATAAAAGAGGAAAAACGTGGTATTTAACTCTTGCTAACCTGGTTAGGTACAGGTGTTTGGTAGCTCAAAGACCTTAGAAGCTAACTTTTCCTTAAAGACAGTCATAATAGGAAGATCTAATGGAAAACACTTGGGGAACTTCCTACAAATGAAGCCGAGCACATACACACATATTGTATTGCAGAAAGTAAACTGTGAGCCAGCGAGTCCCTTGGGAGACACTCCCATCACACCTGAGCTGGCAGATTCTTGGCAACCTCACAAACACAATTGCTGCTCGCATTGTGTCCAGTAACCTCCCACACCTCGCTGAGCGCCTTGCCAGCTGGCACGCACATATATGCAGTATACGAGGCCCGTATCGCTCGGTGCGGCGAAGGCACGGAGCCAGTCTCCCAGCTTGTTTGCCATCCATTATGCCTTCATTACTCAAATACAGATGCACTCATGGTAAACATTTCTGACACTGACACTACAGAGAAATGTTGACAGCTTCAGACGCTGTCAGCTGCAGAATGAACGTACAAGGAAACTCCCTTCGGTCTCTTGCACACATGTTAAAAGAGAAACAACATTTCAGATATGTGTTGTGTTGAGTTTTTGCCAGATGTCACATGTGATTATCGCTGAGTTCAATTCTGTTTTTGGGCTTCGACTGCCTGGAAACCGAACTCATAGATACTAGTCTAGACTAGTAAAATATTTTCACTTTTTATTTTCCTTTGCTTCACCGCCCTCAACCACTCTTCCTTATTTTTCCCTTGGCTTTCCTTGCTATGTTTCATCTGAATGGCTTTGTCACACTGATCTTGTTTGGGTTTCTGTAAGATTTGTTTTGTCTAAAGACGAGGTTATCTCGCTCACACAGACACATGCACAGACACAAAAGCACAGGCGAGTTGATTCATGTAGACGACAAAGTAAAGATCCGGACAGATTTGAGTCTTAGGGAAAGAAAAGAGATTTTCAAAGCCAGGTAGTTCTAATGTTTCTACTGTTGGAAGAACCTCTCCGGTGAGGCGGGTGAGCCTTCAGTGTTCAACAACACCTGAGTGCTGCAGAAGAGGAAGCATTAGAAAAATAGAGCTTTTGGTTTATGGTTTCTTTTGCCATGTTTTATTGTCAGCTGTGGAGATTGCATGAAGATGGGTGAGGTGGAGAGTCCAGGGTTCACATCCTGAACCTGGTCTGTGGTCAGGTTCTGTGGTTTGCTCGAGAGTCGGAGAGATAAATTAGAATGACTATTCATATAATATTCATAATAAAGGGGCGTGAATTGATTTTTTTGGCCACTTGAAGGTTTGTGCAAACCCAAAAACTCCTACCTCAGATATAGCACCTTATAAAATGTTAGCAGAGACACAGGTGAACTCTAGCTCACACTGGACGTTGGCTGAAAACTACAGAGTGTGTTAAAACGAACCAATTGTGAGTTCTTCGCTGTAAGTGTATATATGTCTCTCTGGTTACACCTGATTTTATTTATTGTCACTACAAAAGTATTTCAGCTTTTATGAGGTTGTGTGGACGCTGGCTCAGTGAACACGCTCTGCTGAATCACATGACAGACACATGTTGAACACACGTGTTGTAGACGTCCTTGTAAGTCGTTAGCATTATTCATAATGTTGACCCATTTTTTCACACAGACTGCGGCCGCAGCAAGATCTGCTTTGAATTTGTTGCCATTGTTTGTTAATGTGCAATTGATTTCCCAGACTCACACACACACGCACAGGGTTAGACAGACATTCAGAGCATTCAGACATTGTTATGTCTAGCCAGGTGTGTGTTTGTGTGTGTGTGTATATAAGGACCTGCTGAGCTGGTTTTGTATTGGCATCAGAAAACTGTTTAGACAGGGACAACATGTCGGCTCACAAACACACACATAACTGATTATTAACATATCTGATAAGTCCTCCTTTTTGTTTTTTGTTTCATTTCGTGACTTTTCAAGAAGGATTGATGCATGTTCCTGATTTGTTTGACATCTTTTTATTTGAGCAGCAACTTTAAAAAACAGAAGATATCGTCTGTTTTAATTGGCAAATGTCTGTATAAATATATTTTTTATTTGTTTGGTTCAAAAGAGGTTATATGCTACAAACCAGTTTGTCAATTTGTCGTCATAGCAACTCTCTCACCAGCCTAAATAGAGAAAACTAAACAAGTCCGAATCCTATACAATTAAACTGGTAATACTGGAGCTACAACAACCAATGCCATCTAACTGGTTCAACACATCAGACCAAACGTTCAACTATATACGCTGTAATCGATTCTGATGGATAAAAAGGAAGTTGACTAATAAATCAATCAGAAGTAAAATGGCACCTAACAAGAATAATTAAATGTGTATCTTCAAATAAAAAACAGGCATTTATCATTGTTTTGTGATGTTTAGTTATTAATTGATTATTACTCAGTAATTTAAAATAAATTAATTAGCTGCAGTTATATAAGTGTCATGCCGTATAGGTCATTATAACACTGTTTGTAGATTTCAACACTGCTGCTCTAGGGCAGTTTTTCAGTGTCTGGCAGAGCACTCTGCCGAGATTGAGCCAGTAACTTACCTAACTAACCTGATGTGACTGTGAATGTGTGTGCATGTGTGTACACACACACCCGCCCCAGACTGTTAATGATCACTATTATGTCTAGTTTTACACTGGATCAGAGCCATTACACACACACACACACACACACACACACACACACACACAGCTCTCTGCATGTGACCTGCCCTCTGCAACTCTGTCTGACTTCCCACTCTCTTTCACATTCAAATGAACAGTGTGTGTTTGTGTACGAAGGTCTGACTGTGTGTGTGTGTGTGTGTGTGTGTGTGTGTGTGTGTGTGCGGGGGTGCGAGACGACAGGGGTAGTCTAGCTCCTTCTGGCTAGAATTATAATGAGCATCACACACATACACACACAGACACTCGCACACACACACACATACACACTTACAGACCCAGACAAGCAGCTGATAATGAGGTTTGATTTTCATATGTTTCAGACAGAATGCTCTGCAGGTCAGCTAGTGCACAGAGACGCTGTGTGTGTGTGTGTGTGTGTGTGTGTGTGTGTGTGTGTGTGTGTGTGTGTGTGTGTGTGTTTCAGTGTGTCTAGAGACAAATCTTGGTTTGAAATCACGTCCATGAGGACATTTAAGCACTATGATGACATTCTGGATGAGACTCGCAACTTGAAAGTGCTGCGTGAGAGTTACAGTTTGGTTGTTTAGTTAGAAGAAGGTTAGAATTAGGTTTATCTTTGGGTTCGAGTCGTGATGGTTGAGGTTAGGCTAAGGGGCTAGGAAATGCATAATGTCATGTGTGCAAGACACTTTTATATTTTTCCATTGTTGACATGAATGACAGTGTGTGTGTGTGTGTCTTTTCCTTCTGTTTGTGCTTTGTGTCTTATGTCAGCACAACCAGACTTCTATTTAATTTTAATGCATTTTATTTGCTGTGTTAAAGCACAGCCGGGCTGCTGTTTGCAGTGACATTAAAAACCATAAATAACATAACAAAAATTCAAACACGTTTTAAAACACCACATTTTTGTTGGTGTTAATGTGTCTCACTGTCCTGACTCATCGTGGGCAGTCGTCTACATTATGCATCCTGTATTGTTTTACAATAATAATTACTAAAGGTACTTTTTACAATAAATTCTATTTTTGTAGAAGTCGGCTTTAAGATGCAGAACCACTGTCAGAAACAAAGGTTGAATAACTTACAACATACATGTTGTACGTGGAGAATTTCTGCTAAATATTTGCACCAGCAATCAGGTAGACGCTGCGTCATTTGTCCTACAGTCGACATTATGTCACCAGTCGCCAGTACTGGAACGGAAAATTATTGCTTAAGTTATTGCAGATATTGCAGACTTTGAAATAGCACACAAAAATCCACATGACAGGTGCCAGAAAGAGAAAAACGACAAAATGCAAAAGGAGGAAGCACATAGCAACCGACATAAACAGTGTGGAGATATTAGGGTATTTATGTCTACTTCAAACCGACTGCAGTCCACCTCAGCAAAGAGATAAATGAAGCAGTTAGACTGGAAAATAAAATCACAAAAGAAGTGTGTTTTGCTCCTTTGAGTTTCTTTCTGGAACTGGAAGTCTTTGTGGAAAGCTGGCGTAGCAGGATGCACTAGAAACAGCTTTTCAGACTAATTTAAAAGTTTCAGTCACATATGGGAGTCTCCTCCAGGCAATATTAAATTAATACTGCAGCAAACTGTTTTCTAATTTCTTCATCATGTTGTGATGACAAGAGGTGGAGTGGCAGGATAGAAAACGGTGACCTTCACACTGAGAGGATGTTTTTAGACCTCCTGCAGTCGACTATGACTTAATTCATCTCATCAATATCATTTATATTCATGGAAATATTTATTGTGCAACAAGTAATAATAATAATAATTATTATTTTATTATTATTATTATTTACCTTATTCACTACTGCTATTATCAAAGGTACAATTAGCTGGCAGAGCCAGAAGTTCAAGGGTCAGAGGTCACTGCACCCTGACTGAATTAATAAGACTTACAATGTTCAGGGTGTGTCCTGGTGAGAATATTTAGTGGACTCAGTGTGTGTGACCTAGTCCCTCCTAGCGTTAGCATAGCTAGCGTTCCAAAAGGGATCCACAGTTTAACATGGGAGTTCCCAGGATTAGCACACTAAATTTAGACTAATGCTCCACTCTGCTCTCGTCCACTCTATTCTACACTGTCTGCACTACTCTGGTTCATCTTTAATGCTTTATTTGCATCTACTGTGTTTATTTATTTTTCTTTTTTCTTTTTACATTTACCTGTTTTTAACGACTAAAGCCTGTTTGTCAGGTTAAAAATGATCAAGAATAGGGATTTCTTTGTTAGTACATTTATTCCGAAACACGACACCTGGTCGTACAGTACAGTTTGTCAGGGCTCTGGTTTCATACCAAGCTGAAGCCTTGTTGCTGTACTTGATTTTCTGACGCACTGTAGTGTCTTGTTATCTAAATGTGAAATGGATCAAATGTTTCTCATGACACAAAAATACAAATCAACCAGTTGACGCCGCAGCTGTTGACGTATTGGACATTGAAAGAATCTAATCATCGCTTAAAAACAAAAACATTCTGCCATGATTCTGAAGGTTGATAATAATAAAGTCATTTGGTTTGATAAATGGAGAAAAAGCTGTTTACTTCACAAATATGAAGGTTTTTCTAATCAATAGGACCGCTGCTTTATGAATGAGATCGAAGACTGATAGAAAGATGAGTAAGAATGATAAATGAACGTCTATCACACACACACACACACACACACACACACACACACACACACACACCCTCAACATTTCAACAGTGGGAGTTTGTCGACCAAAGTTCCCACACTTATTAGCTGTACCATGATCATGGTGTCGTAAGTCAATGGAGAGTGTCTGTCTGTGTGTGTGTGTGTGTGTGTGTGTGTGTGTGTGTGTGTGTGTGTGTGTGTGTGTGAGTGTGCCCCCCCCCCCACCTCCCTCACCCCCGTTTCCACCCCATAAAGTCTTTCTCATGGAAATTGGCAGGCAAATTGTGTGCACCTGTGACCTATACTAACTCGCTCTCTCTCTCACACACACACACACTCTCACACACACACACTCTCACACACACACACTCTCACACACAGCTGTCTGCGCTATTTCTGACTACCCAGACTGTCGAGTCATCCGAGGACTGAGAAGGGAGGGAGGGAGGAATTAGCGAGCTCCTCTCTCTCCCTTCCCTTCTCTCCTTCTGTTCCTACTTTTCATCTCTTCTCGTCTTGTTGTTTTTCTGTTTCTTTGCCTCATTCTTCATTCTTTTTCTTTCCGTCCTGTTCCTCCTTCTTTGGATGTGCCTTTCTAAACCTCTTGAACTCTTTTCTCTTTCCTCTCATGCAGTTTGTGTGCCACCTTTTCCCCTTATCCTGTCTCTCATTCCTCTCTTTGTTGCCTCTGTCCTCTCTCTTTCCTTTTTTTTCTTCCATTTTCAATTCTCCTTATCGTTCTTGCACCATTTTCCCATCTAAACCTC
The DNA here is from genome assembly GCF_900324465.2 of Anabas testudineus. NCBI lineage: Eukaryota > Metazoa > Chordata > Actinopteri > Anabantiformes > Anabantidae > Anabas > Anabas testudineus. The sequence continues at coordinate 23,045,237 of NC_046614.1, read as the reverse complement.
TCTAATATCTCCTTTTCTCCCACTTATTTTTCCGTGTATTTTCTATCCAGTCTCCTTTTTTAACTCTAATATTTCCTCCCTTGCCGTCCTCTCCCCATCCTTTTCCTTCCTTCTTGTCTTACTGTACAGCCTCCTTCCTCTAACCCTAATGCCATCCTCCTTTCTACCCCTCTCTCTATTCTCCTTACCCCCCTCCTGTCTGCTCTCTCTGAGCCATCTGACTCGCCAATGACCGCCTGTGACCTTAAGCTGAATATAGGAGGAGGAGGAGGAGGAGGCAGATAGACGCAGAGCAGGCAGCGGATGACAAATGAGCTAATTGCTTTAGATTAACCATGGAGTGTCTGCCTGCCTGCCAGGCCTACAGCCTCCTCCTGTCTAGACTACACCACAGAGGGAGGGAAGGATCAGCAGCCTCGCTCATGCAACACAACCGAGCAGTGAAAATGTTTTAATAGGATTTTTTGTTGTTGTTGTTCCACAGAGAAACTTAAAAGCTCTTCAGTGCAGAGAAACCGTGTCAGATGTATTAAAGATGCTCCAGTGGTTTAGTGGGTCTCACAAATGACAGATTCATGCAGCACAGGCTGAGATATGTGCTCTCTATTCCCTATCATAGGTCAAGCTCTGGAGACTCCAAGACCAGTCTTAGTTTGTCTGGTCAGTAAGTGACAGGTCAGAGAGGAAGAGATTTCAATTTGGTGAGTCAGCTCCCCCTGGACGGTGCCACAGACAGATATCAGTCCTGGGTTTTTAGCGGTCACAGCAGAATGGAATGTAACTGTGTGACCACAGTGTTGCAGTCGACAGGAAATAAGACATAAATAGTTTTTGTTGAGGCGAAACTCTGTAGAAAATTGTCTTTAGCTTCACTACGCAGTATTAAAACCACCAGATAGTCAGTCATCAAGTCAGAACCAGAACTAACAAGAAGGAGACAAAGAGGACGGAGTAAGCATTTTGCATTCTCCATATATTATTTTTCACTAAACACAAATGTAGTGTCACCAAAGGGCTGTTTATTTTCACATGTACAGTAGTAAACTGAATATTAATAGTTCATTTAAAAATGTCACCTTCATCTTTAGCAAACAATGGCAGTTTTTAAAACTATCAGACATTTTGTGTTGTGCTACTACATGTTAACAGATTAAGAATCACGTATGAAAACAGTTATTATCTAATCATTCTGCATATGTTCACATTTCCATCACTGTCTTTGTTTCTTTCTAATTCTAAATTTAACAGATAAATTACTGACACAGGAAAACAGGTTGTATCTGAAGCTTTCAAAGTACAAATACTATAGTACTCCTTTTACTTACAACCTCCATATTTCCAGAAAAGTGTAAATTAGACTGCGCAAAGGGCATAAGGAAGCCATGCAGAAGAAATGTCTGTGCAAAAATGTGAAAGCTGTGTTGTTGGACACGTAGGATTACACACATGATGCCAGAGTGTATGAGGCTCTGTGAATTATACAGAAACCCATTTATAGTAGTGTTATTGTGTATCATCGCTGGAGCATGATTTGGCCTCGAGGATGTTTTTCACCGGTGCATCTGCACAACACATTTGGTTTCAGAATCACTTGGTAATGCCAAAAAATAGAAAACACAGTAGAGAAAACATGGAGGAGAGAAAGAACAGAAGATGCATTTAGATTTATTTGTATTTAAAATGTATTTGGAGTTGAAACGTGGCCTGTTTTCTTCTGTATGAAGATTTGTTGTTCGTGTACAGAACATCTGGATGGAAACATAGCATCCGTGAACTATTTCCCTGTTAGTCTGCAGAATGGAAAGATTGGTGCGTTAGACACAGGAGGAAGTGAAAGTAAAGGAAGAAGCAATAGAGAGGGTGACGAGGAAGGAGGAGATCTGCTGACCGATCTGCTGACCTCCTCATTTGCGAGTTGACAACTTGTACTGCAGGCTGACAGACACACGCACAGTCAGCTGCTCTGACGGAACTTGTTTTTATAGCGATTTCAAGTAGATTTCTGTGAATTGCGACACATCAAATAAGATGAAGGATGATGAGCAGGATAACATCCTCAGTACTTAATACAACTAATCTGTCACAGTCTGTGGTCAATAATGTAAAAACAGCCGTTAAACATACAATAAAGTGGGTTCATGTTATCTATTTCATTGGGAAAACATGAGTTTAAACTAAAGTGGAAAAGATATTTTTCACAGCAGACATTTCGAATAGTCTAACAGGTATTATTAATAGCATCTGTGATTGCAGTTATTGGAACAGAAACATCAGTAATGTTGTTTGTTCCATCTGTGCTGTTCTTGCTGTAACATGCCAAAAAGGCCTGCAGTGAAAAACATTTATAAATCCCATTTATTCAGCAACTACAAAGAAACAAGAATCTGAAACTAATGCAACTACAAAGACGCATGTTAGCACGGTTTACTCAGTTAAACCACTGTCTGTTTGCACAGCTTTTAAATTCTAAATGTGGGACAAGTGTCACCGTGGAAAGGAAAATGCAACTGGTGACGGTATTTCACCTGTGCACCGTTTGTTTAAGTCGAGTTAGTGTATGCATTAGTGGGAAAGGAAAGTATGAAACAGGAAGCTTGTAAAGTATAAAACATGACATATTTACATTTACACCTGACTTTCTAACTAACTCTAAGTAGATAAAGGTATTTATTCTATTATTATTTCACGTGTACACCGATAAGAGAAAGAAGGAAGGAATGAAGGGAAGGAGAAGAAGGAGACACTAAGGAAGAGGAGAAGACTTGTGGGAGTGATATGGCTGAGAGACGGAGTTCAGCACCAGCTGACAGAACAGAGAGACAGATAAGCTGTCAGCAGGCAGAGTGCCCACACACACACACACATAATGAAGGTCTGGGTGGCTTCACACAGATGGTGAGGCTGGCATCGCACTGTGTTAAAGTCTCTGTTCCTATTTGCTTTTTCCAACAACAACCATTCTCATTAACAAGCAGAAGAAGGAAGAATTAGGAAACGAGTTCCTGCCTCCATTTGTTTCTCCCCTCACTCTGTTTCTTTGGTTCCCGTCCTTCCTACTTTTCTGTCTTCACTGCATCTCTTCCCATTTACCTGTTACAGTATTGAGGATGATTTTGGAGACTGGAGCTTTACAGCAGCAGAAACGTGGAAGTGAAAAAGTAGAAGTGGTGACCATCTGACCGTCTGATGAGCTTGATAAGTGCAGTTTAGTCATCTTCAGTGTGGGTCTCTCACTAATAACTAGTGATACTGTAGCTGAGCAGCAGGACAAACATTGACCCCACACATTTCCTATTGCCGTCATCATTTCTGGAACATCCACATGTGTTTTAGGACTCATTCAGGAGTTGCATGTGAGCATACAGTAGCATGCATTAGACTAGTCTGGCCATGCTGCAGTGTGCATCGCACTGGGAAACAATTCACCCTTCACGTTGCTGTTAGCCAGGTGTCATTTTTTGTGACACAATTCATAGTGTAGTGCAACTCGGGGAATGTTTTCGTGGTGAGGCTGTCTGAAAATATGCACCGTTATCCTTGTCTTTAAACAATGTGCCCCCACCACCCTGTTTATGACAGCCATCCTTTCACTTTGCCTTGAAGGATGGCCATTTGGAACAGCTATTAACACACTGGAGCTCCACTGTGGTCGCCTTAAAAGTTGTCATTGCTTTTTTCAGGCGATTAATCAGGCACTCATCCTGCCTGTTGTCGCTCAGTGAATGCTGAATGCTTATTGCTGGTTTCTTCACGGAAGACAGCAGCTGGAGTTAGTTCACATTTGCAGCAGGTCTGGACGTAGAGTCAAAACAATGGTCTGGAAAACATCCATATAAAACATTTTAAATCACGCCTGCAGCATAAACCACATCTTCACTGTTGTTTTAAAAGCACAGTGCTGTCACTTCCCGAACCTCCACTGCAGTCTTAGCAGTTCACTGGGTTAGTGTCATTGTTTTAGAAAGCGGAGACATTGATTATTCCAACACTCACACGCAGTGTCTCTATTTTCTAATCACATTGTTTAGAAAAGTATTTTCTTATTATCGCTACCAACAATTATATGGAGGACTCTGTGTCTTTGCTGTAAATATTGAGCAGATTAATTTTCCAACTCATTTGTTTGTAACTTTTTTGTCTTTAACTCCATGTGTTTTAATGAGTACAGAAGTTAAATCCCTGCTCTCTCTCTGTCTCTCTCCCACTCATCATTATTCTCTGACCCATCTGTCTCTCCCAGACGCTCCCACCACTCCCCCTCTTTTTTCTCTCGGTCTCTTTCTCTCCCCCCTGTCCCCCATCTCATTGACCCCTTTTGTTGACGGCTATTGGGTTATGGTGGTGGATGTGAGGTGGGGGAGGGTTAGGAGGGGTCTGGTCAGCTGTTTCCTCAATATGTGGGAGTGTGTCTGGACCGTGTGGGAATGTGTGTGAGAAAAAGTTGCAGACAAAGCTTGAATCGGGCTCAGAGTGTGTGAGCAGCCCAGTGAGGACACACACACGGCGTCGGAGCATCTGCAGGACATGTAGTGTTTCACAGCGGTGGGACGTTTTGTTTTTATTTCTTTTATTTTTGGTTGTTTTAGTTGAATTTGAATTCATAATCCAAGTCTGTGGGAATATCTTCAAGGTTAGAATAACTGGAATACAGACATCCACAGCACCGGGGAAAGTCTTGCAGAGTGAGGAGACTATGCAGCCTCCGTCTGGGACTCACAACCATGACAACTGTGTTCAGACGCAATTATGTGGTGAGTTTGTGCACAGAGAAGAAAGTCTGTCTTGGATCAGATGGAGGATTTGGGCTCTGATTTCCTTCTGTTTGCTGTTTTGTACACAAAGTAGTGCTACTGTTGCAGTCAACAGAAGAAAGGAAATGATTGGACTGACAGAAAATCTGCTGCATTATTAGAAAGCTGATAACTGACGTTCTGATAACTGACCAAGAAGTTTGCTATGTTGCAACACGGGTTGATATCGCAAAGTTCTTCCTAGTCTTGAGTACATAAACAGTAGATGATTGAGCTGTTGGGCTCATGTTGGAATTTGCTGTAAAATAAATGTATGTGCAGTTGTTTTATTCTGAAAGTCAGGAGATAAAACAACGAAGGTCTTACTCTGTCTCTGAATCAGCACCAGTGGATGGTAAACTGAATAATAAATCGGGTCTAGTGAAACTGGAATGAACTTTCACTGTATTTTAGTTATTGTATAGGACAGAGTGTCATTACTTAAAATCTTTGAGCACATTCATTTGGACTGTGTTGGTCATGTGAGCAGTGTGTTGTGTTTCAGTGTCACTTCAGCTGGGCCTGTGTGGGTTACTGGGTAATATTCTTCTGATAGCCAGTAGGGTGTGAACTCAGCCTCATCCGTCTTGTTCTAATGTGATTTTAGGTTTGATGAGACTCATGTAAATGTTGAATTTATAAAACCTTTTGAATGAGAGTTTGGAGCCACTTGACCGTGTCTCTGTTTCTTTATGACTGGTCAGAAGAACATTACTGTGAGAACTGATGTGCACTGTGTGAAAGGCAGTCTGCAGTCTGTGTCTACGTGTTGTCTGCAGGTCAACAGGCCACTTTATGTTCTTCTGTCTGGCTCGGCCCTGACCTCTGCGTGCTCCCTCTGTTAAAAAGTGTGAGAAAAATGCTCCATTTGTGTATGTGTGTGTGTGTGTGTGTGTGTGTGTGTGTGTGTGTGTGTGTGTGTGTGGCAGTGGTAGCAGAGGAGGGGGGTTGGAACAGACTGTCTCTGAACAAAGCTAGCCCTGTCTGTCTAGTCTGGCTCTGTGTGTGTGTGTGTGTGTGTGTGTGTGTGTGTGTGTGTGTGTGTGTGTGTGTGTGTGTGTGTGTGTGTGAGGCACCCCGACCTCTATATTAGGACAACATACACTGTGTGTCTGGGCTCTGTCTGAAAAAAACCTTTTTCTCTCAGACAACACAAAAAACATTCACATCTTGTTTTTTCATTGACACTTTACAATGTAGCTGCTCAGCATCGGATAAAGAATCACTTCACTGTCATTGTCTGATTCTGTAATATGCAAATTAACTGTTGTTCTTAGTTTTAAATCATGTTTTGTGGAAAATCTTTCTAAAATCATTTTTTTAGAAGCTATTCAAACCACACATGACCTGTTCACAAGAGGCACAAGTGTAACCGATGTACAGTATAAACAGTTTTCAGTTTTCTTTCTCATCAGTTTTACTGTATTGACAGTACAACAGTGTTTTACTGTAGTTTTGTACAAGCATTGAGCTTCTGCATGAAGTGCTTCAAGCAGGGATTATAACTGGAGCTGTCTAATAAGAGGCTGTTAATTACTGGACTGATTAGAATCTCAGTATTTACATGTGTTTGACTGTTACACAGCTGTATTCAAATGATATTCCAGTGATTTAATATTACACTTTTTTTATAGTTACTACTGACACTTGTAAACTGATCTCGCCCTTTGTTTCCGTGTGCTTGCAGCCCAGCTGGAATTCGTCCAGATCCTGGTGATCGTGGTGGTGATGACGGTGATGGTGGTTGTCATCACCTGTCTGCTGAACCACTACCGACTCTCAGCCCGCTCCCTCCTCTCCAGACACGCCCCCACGCGCAGGAGACACCTGCCTCTGGCCAACGTAAGTCAGGCGCCTCGTTTACACCTGGATTTTCTGACACTCGTATCTAGACTGAACCCGGATGTGATTTATCAACACAACTGTTGCATGACCACATCTGAGCTTTTCTTGATTTTATTCAAATGATCTTTTTTTTCCAGCCACTGAATTATGCAAAACTAGTGGAGTTTTAGTGAACTGTGAGTCCTACACCTTTATGTTGGCCTCTGTCTTGTCTTGTTCATCTTCATTATATATATATAATTTATTGGGGGTCAAGGTGAAAATATACAAACTGCTGCAGAACACTGGGTCACATTTTTACTATATGCAACCAGTTTAGACAGCAGCAGATACTTAGGAGTCACAGAAAAAAAAGCAAGATGCTTTAACATTTGGAGAAAATGGAGGACATTAAATCTAAACAGCAGCATGTATTGAGTCCATAATCACAAATGCAAGAAATACAAACATTTGATTTCCAGCCTGTAAGTGTGAAGTTCAACGCTCTTTTAGTTAATCCAACGTCCTCTTCAGATCATTTGTAGTACACCAACATTTATTTGGTCTCTATGCACTTTACAGGTCGAATAGAAATACTATTGCTGCAATGTGAACAAAGACACAGACACACAGTCATTAATAATAAGAGAAGTTTAGTCACAACTGGGACAGCTCTTAATGAGAAGAATGAGAAGAAGAACAGTTCGGAGAACATTGAGTGACAGCATGGGATCACAGTGATTAAACACTGCTGCAGGCTAATGCTAACACACTGACTCATCTCTTTATTAAGGGCCACAGCCGCTATTTCAAGAAATGCGCACACCGACTTGCACCTGAGGCTTCTTCAAACATATGACTTCACTTGTGCTTCCTGAATCACCTGCTATTGAATAACTAATGAGTGTGTGTGTGTGTGTGTGTGTGTGTGTGGCTCCAGTATACAAGTAAGATAGTAAAGGATGAGGCATAAAAGTAAACACACACACACACACACAGAGCTCCTGATAAGCTCAAGGGACTCACAGTGTCCTAGTTAATTTGGATTAGGAGACAGACACACTGACACACATACAGTCAGACATACAGAGAGAGGAAAAAAGAAAGAGGATCAGGAAACAAAACCCGAGAACAAAACAACTGCAGAAAAGTCGAAAAAGTACCTTCCACACATTTTTTATAGACATGTATCACGGCTTTTGTTACCTCCTCGCTGCCAGAGACACCAAGACACAGCTGATTTTAATTTCCTCAACAGTTCATCCAGTTCAAACTCAACGTACTGTCCAGTCAGTTACAGGTGTGTGTGGCCTCATGGTGACGTTCATACGAGCCAGTGATGTTGAACATTACTGTAGCTACTGCAGCAGTGTGGTAACTAGAAAACACAAAGCATAGACAGTGAGGAGAGGACTCATGAAGACAGCTGCACAATTTACTGAGATATAAAGACAGTTGTACAGGGAAGGAAGATAGTTGGACATTTAAACAGGCACTATACCAAAGAGTGATGGTTCTGCACCCGTGCAGCCCTCTAGTGGATGAGTGTTGAATGTAGATGAACACAGACACATTGTGTGCATTAGTAGTAGTACTGGAGTCTGACTCACAGATATTTGCCTTAGAGAGGTTTACAATTCATACACAAAGTGTATTATGTGTTTTATAACTTAGTGCCACAGAGTATGTGAAAACAGACGTCATGTCATGAGAATAATGTTATCACCAAATTAAAGCCTGGAAAATTGTTTTCTTCGCAAATGTGAAGAGTAAATTTCAAATATTCAGTAGCTGATTTCCAAACTCAAAATATTTTTGTTTTATACCATCATTGAAATATTTAGAGCTAAAGGAAGTATAATCAAATGTTTATAGTATAGACTTAATGACATTAGTATTGAATTTGATTTATTATTGTTCATGCGTGACTGTCTTTGTTAATCACATTTAAATGAACTTTATTGATATAAGATATATTCATAACACAAAACCACAACATAAATAGTACTAAATGGTACAAGAGTGAAACATTTGGTAAATGCATTTGAAATAAAGGTAAAATTACTGCATATATCAACTTCAGTATATGAAAAAATTCCAATGATTAACATTTAATCTCCCTCCCTCTCTCTCTTTCAGGAGGGGCCTCTGTGGTCTTCTGAGAGCACTGGAACAAACAGTGGTCTGAATGAAGTGAGTTCTGCTGCGTTTTTAACATAATATGCGCCGAATTAACCGAGAGTTCTTCTTATACAATGTAATACAGCAGTAATGAGATGTTGTTCTTCACACAGCACCAGGTGTATAACCCCCGCCCCCCAGACAGAGGGATCCACTCGTCCTACCTTCAGCGGGAGCCTCAACACACCCAGTCCCAGCCCCAGCCTCCTATCCAGTCTCAGCGCTTCCAGCACACGTACGGCCCCAGTCGCTTCCAGCCAACATATCCCTACCTGCCCCAGAGCATCATCGATCTCCCCCCTACCATCTCCCTCTCAGACGGGGAGGAGCCCCCGCCGTACCAGGGCCCCTGCACCTTACAGCTCAGAGACCCAGAGCAGCAGATGGAGTTGAACCGCGAATCGGTCAGAGCTCCACCCAACCGAACAGTGTTTGATTCCCACGCACTCGATCCATCCAACTCCTGTCTGCAGGCCAGGTAATGATGCCATGTCACTGCACCTGGGTTCACCTATGAACTATCACCTGCATTTATGTATTGAATTAAGATTTATAAATGCAAAGTATCTCTCCCAGTCTGCAGGCACCTCCTCCAAGCGTCCATTCAGGCATCAGTGTGCTAGAAGCCCAGGAGGCCTTGTCTCGGCAGCAGAAGCAGGGCGCTCGAGTAGAGGGAGCTCCCCCAGCTTACAGCGAGGTGATTGGTCACTACTACCACCCCGCGTCCCTGAATCCCAGCCACAACCATCGAACTGTATCAGCCCCACAGGCACCCCCGTCCTCACTCATTCATGGTCTGCTTCGACCTCCACTTCAGCAGCAAGGAAGTGTGGACAACAGGAATGCCAGGAATACAAAGGAGAAATCCCAGAAGCCCCAGCAGGTGTGATGATGCTACTTCTTCTTTCTTAGCCTGCAGGAAAGCCAGGAATATGTCTGCCTGCCATTTGGAAAACAGTCAGTAACCAATGAGGACAACAGCCTGGTCAATGGTCAAATCAACTCTGAATGGCTGGTTCATGTCAGTCCACTTCCTGGATGAGGCTAGGACCGGGATGCAGCAGCACACGCTGGCTTCTCGTTAGGTAACAAACACCTGGAAACCACATCACTCCTGCAGAGCACAGTCGCTGGAGAGCATCTGGTAGTTTCTGTTGCACAGCTTCCTAATTCCAGTCTGAGGAGCACTTCACATGAACCGATGATGTTGTCAGAGAGCGGGGGCAAAAGGTGGAAAGCAGAAAGGTGGATACTAAAGCCTCCTTCTCTTAACAACTCCACCTCATCCCTCCTCAAACTGCTCAAAGTAGTCTTGGTTCACTATAAATATTTACTTGTTCTGCTTGTTTCTGTCGTACTTTTTGTTTGTTTCGCGTTTTTCGCACTTACAAGAAAATTCCTATCCAAGTGAATAGCGAAACGTTGCAATCTTCTTGGTTCTTCCAGGTTTTAGGATTTTTTTGTTCCTTATGTAGTGATAATCCCCCGTGCTGCTTTCACTCCATGTACTTCTGTTCATGACTGCACAGTCTGTTGTTGGCAGCGACTCCTGCTCCAGGCTTTAGCTGTATCGCTGGGACGGGTCAGCACACTAGAGTATTTCCACAAAGCATTTAGATGTAGTTAGTGCATCTTAGCTTACCAGTTATAGCACGAGCTCAATGTTCTGCCTTATGTCAACCAACCAGTGCAGGAGTTGTGGCTAAAATCCTTTTTTTTTTATGGTTTCTGAAGAAGGTTTGCACAAAGTTCAAGACTGTTCAACACAGAAAAAAAAACGCAATATGATTGATAAGAGAGAAAATAGAGAAAGTAGGGGTATTTTTCTAAACTTGATGGATTCGTATGAGTAAAAATGTTTTTCTGTTTGTTTTTATATGTTGTCTAGTTATAGAGAAAGAAGCAAACATCAGTAATCTGTTGGGGTGCCAACTTTCATGTTGAACATTTTGCTACATACATGTTGGCATGTATATACATTACATAAGGAGTATATAGACACATGTATGCAAACCGAGAGCGAACTTAAAAGCATGAATTCAGAGTTATTTATATAAATGCTGAAAAGAATTGCACTATTTTTTAGTATGATGGAGCAGATGGAACGTGTGAGAGAGACTTTTACTGTGAAGGAGCTCTGTCTATTGGGGCGGAAACTAAGTAAGAGACTCATGACACCGTGGAGACTAACCAGAAGGTCAGACCAGATCAGTGCACAGCAGTTACTATCACGAGAACATATCGTGGGGATATTCTGACTTTGGTCCAATGGACTCAGACCAACTATTACTGTACCATTGATTGAACAAAAATCCCTGTTTTATGCAAATGTCCGAGTCCTGCGAGCCAACCACGAGTCAGAATTCAACCTGTGGGCCCAATCAGAAACTCTGCAGGTAGCTCTCCCTCTCTCTCATCCTATTGGCCGAACTGTTAGCCAATCCCAAAGCAGGCTATCAGTACTTCGACCAAACAATTCGAGCACATTTGCTCATGTTAATCAGACTTTGTCACATCGAACAAATGTTTGAACTAATCAAGACGATGTGTAATGTAACAGTAGACAGAGTAAAGCAGAGTAGGATGTAGTAGAGTAGTGTGTGTGTGTGTGTGTGTGTGTGTGTGTGTGTGTGTGCGCGCGTGTGTGTGTGTGTGTGTGTGTTATGTTATTTGAATGTCAGGGACTTTTGTTCATTGGGTGAGAAGAGACAGAGAGGATGATGCAGACCCAGTGATACCTAACATCCCCATCAGGTCACCCTACAGGGACTAAGTGTGTGATACGCTGACTGTGCACTGCTGTGATCTCACTCCCCAACATGTAAGATCAGTGTATAGTTTGTTTTAAAGTCGCATTTATCCTGTGTTTTTCAAACAAACAGTGGCACCTCTGGTCAGTTTTCTCTCTTGCGGGCATCTCTGAGCACTTTACTGCACCAGGAAGGAGACAACAATCCTCTGTCAGCCAGTGTCAGCCTCAGCCCGTCGCTAAACGAACTCTAAAATAACTTTCAAACTGTGGTCCAGTTTTTCGATTTTAGATTTTCTACTGCAACCTTTAGATCCACACTTTTAAAAGATGCAAAGACTTTAAACTTTAAACATTCTTCTAGCAGAAAACACACAACTTACTACAAAGACCCAGCCTTAGTAATGACCGACTCTTTAGAATTGGAACACACGTCTTTGTGTGTTGAACGCAGCATGAGGCAGGTTGTTGCAAACAAGACACACTGAAGTGTTGAAAAGTGACACGAGTGTTAACAGCAACTTGTCTTGTGCCGTGTTTTAGGAGTGTGGAGATAAAGGTAGAGCGTACATTAGAGTGAAATAGCAGATTAAACCAACATGTTAGACACATTACTGTTAATTTTTGTAGTTAAGAAGGTATCACATGTAGGCCCAAATGAAGCCAGCGCCCTCTAGTGTCCAGTCTTTATGCAACAGCGCCCTCCACAGGGATCAAACCAAACTGCAGCCAAAGCTGAGTCGACTTAACTTTGTAGCCTGAGGAGGGGAGAAAGTTAAAGGCCAGAAAGAAATGCTCTTTAATCTAATCCAGTGAATTCTTAATCCCATTGTTTATTCCTTAGTGACAAGTTGGGACATATTTTCTGAAAGACCGGGTTAGTTTAAAGACAAATAGACTGAGAGAAGTCCGGCTTTCTCCTGTTTCTGAGCTGCACTGCTGTGTCGACATTTTGTATTTACTGTCGAGCACTTGAAGAAAAAAAATGATCATAATAAGAAATTAATCTATTGACCCAAAGTAATTAGAGAAGTAGTTGGATTAATCAAAGGATGAATCACCTTTGATGAAATCACCTTATTGTTGGATTAATAGCCAGGTTCTAAAATGTTCTAGCTTTTATTGATCTTATTTCCTTTACTTTTCTTTTCTTTAATACTTTTGTTTCTGGCTATTTCTCTTTTCAAATGTTTTGGTTCCCTGTGCTTGAGGGTTTGCAGCGGGTATGAGAAGACTGGATGGGTTCTGATCAGGGCTTCACAGTAGAACTAAATAAGAGTAATATAATTAATTTAATTAAATTAAATAATCCAACTATGATACAGTTGAAGAGGTGACTCTGGATCAATTTCTCATATCGAGGAAACTGTGCTGGCTGACAAAAAAAAGGAAGGAAGACAGGTGGGAAGGATCCTGAAGTTCAGAGGGAACAAAAATCCTACATGTAATCACATAAGTGAAATAATTATTCCATGTGCTGCTAATACACCACATTACCTTCACAGGAACAATGGTATGTTTACACACAGAGAGACGAGAACAGTCGAACTGCACCAACTAAAGATGGAACAATGACTTTCAGTCAGAATTCACGTCATGGGGTCATATGACGTCTTTCTTTATTCACACACACGATCTGTGCAATGGAAGAGTAACTGTAACTGTAATGATTCCTCCTCTTTAAACTGACATGTATATTTTTGGGCAGAGCCATGCTAGCTGCTCGCCACTGTTTCCAGTCTTTATGCTAAGCTACGTTAGCCCTCTGGCTGTAGTTTCATATTTACTCAAATATTCTGTGGCTGTGTCACTTCTAATATAGTAACTCTTCCAATGCACGTATCTGTGTGTGAAACCTGTATTAAGACTGACTTATAAAAACATTTAAACATGTTTTTAAAGTTCAATTTGTGAATTAGTGTTGACATATGAAACCAATCAGGTCCCAGAAGTTTAAAATGTGTCCGGTTCAGCGGTGATTGTACCTGTTTGACCTGGTCACGCGTCTCTTTGCTTTAAGCCAGTGTGAAGCCAGTGTTAGTGTTCATTAGTTAGCACGTTAGCTATGACAGGACCATGTTTTTGTAAAGTCTACGAGCAACATCTTTTCCAGAGCAGTGGTAAGTGTGCAGTTAATGTACACTGACCTCCAGCTGTCTAGACAAAAACTAAACACACACACACTCTTGACTAAACAGACTAAACAGACACACACACTGCAGACCACACACCTGTCCTTCTCCCGCCTGTCTCTTCCTGTCTGTATGAGCTCTACCTGTTCCCTAGAGATGCCTGCTGTCCAATGACAGAGCTCCTTTCAGACCGGCCCTCGCTGCCATTGGCCGGCTCTCAGCTTGGTCTCGTTAGACGTTTGTTGTTTATTATTGTTGCTTTGTTGTTACAAGTGTGCCTGCCTGCGATGAGACAGGCAAAATGTGAGTGGCTAATCTGGGCTGTCAATCATCCCAGGCCACGCCCCGTTACTGTCTCAGACGATGATGATTGGATGATGATGAGATTGAGGATGATGGATATGGTTTTGATAGTGATGCCGCAGAGAGCGTTGCAATACACCTACTATTTGCCTTTTTGATAATATTAGTGATATTTTAACGTAGTGTGCTAAATGTTTTTTATCGTTGTTGTTGTTGTTGTTGTTATTATTGTTGTTTATTCACTTGAGAACAAAAAAGGTCATTTTACTTCAATCGATCACACAATTTACTTTTTTTTTCCAATTGTTAAACCAACGTTGAGAGTGTTAAACCTAAAACACACAAACGCTGTAGCTCACTGTGGAAGGATGTGTAAATACAATGAAATGTACTTCTGCTTTTAAGTGCCCTTTCTAGTTCAAAGTGTGCATGTTAGTGTGCAACTGCTTGAAAAGTAGACGGTGTGATTTGTTAGGGGATAACAGTGATGAATCTCCTACATTTTTACATACGTACATCACCTGGAAACAGCTTAAATATAAGCTAGCTAAATTTATCAGCACTTACTTGTGCACTCAGCTTGGTGTTCAGTCCTACAATAAATCTTCTTACAGCAATTAAGAATATTTACAAGTGAGCACATTTTGTTTACGCACTTGCATGTTCAAGCATACTTCTTTCTGTGTATTATCAAGTCCTGGTTACAGCCCTAATCATGACGTTTCCTCATCTGGTCCAGCGTCTACATGTGTGCCTTCTGGTGTCCAGGCTCAGCGGAGACGTCCTCTGTTTGTAAAATGCATTGTAGTGCAATGAACCCCTTTAATACTCTGTTAGTGTAGGTGGTATATGGAAGGCCACCCGTGTCAGAGAAGACAGATTTGGACAAAAACAGAAATATCTCTACAACCATTAGAATAGAATTCTTTTAAATTGTGGTAACAGCCAGAATTAACTCCACTGTTTTAAGCTTGACCTGTTTTTCTAACTTGAACAGTTTGTGAAACTTAAAGAAAATCACACTTGAGTTAAAGTTACTGGCTAAAGAATTATTACCCCCCAAATCTTAATGGAACACTAGCGTCCACCTATTTGTCCACAGCATCAGTGAAAACATTTCCAAAGAAGTAATCATCCTTTAGTACTTGAAAGAAAGATGAGTTACACCTGACTTGGACTTTTCTGTGTTAGATTTTCTTTGGGAAACATTTTGCTTTACAGCTTTTTCCAGTCTTTCTACTGTAACTCTGTGGTGGTGCACAAGTATTTTAAGTACACAATAACAAATACTCTTCATTTGAACAGACTGGTGAAAATCTGATTATAAATCAAACTGTTTCCCTCATTTGTGTTTTTGCTCATCCTGCATCTTTGTGTTGTTTTCTGCTCACTCTGCTCTTCGAATCAGCGCCGTCGGCGCCTTTCCTCTGACAATGCTGAAGAAAATCTATGAAAACACTCTCTCTTGGTTGCAGTATGTGTGCATATTTAAACAAGCCTTGGTATCTTTCGGGACAGTGACTATTGTAGAAGTCTTCCACTAGTGGTTGAGTTTTATTTTACAAACATGTAAAACGTGGGACTTGTACAATAAATCATTTTGTTCTGGTCAGGATTCCTACATGCATCTGGTCCAGACACTTGAGAGAAGTTTGACAAAATGCTGTCCAGATGTAGATGTAGGAACCCTGATCTGTTCCTGTAGAAAATTAAACAGATCCCCTGAATTTAAATTTTGCACCAGAGTCATAAATCCTCCACTGAAGTATGATGGAAAAAAGATGAATCCGGTGCTAAAAGTTTAAGTCCAGTCATCTTTGACAGCATGGCTCACACACGTATATAGAGGCCTACTTATTCTCAATGATAATATTTGCTTATTTGTGTATTAAAACAGTTTATTTTAATTTATATTGGAATGGTCTACGTATTGCTGGGTTTGTTGCGTTGTTATTCTCTTCTCTGTTTGTCACAAACAGAAGACAATGGTTTATCGTTGTTGTCACAGAACATGGTATGAATCGGACACATTTCAGTTAGCCTTCAATTTAAAAAACAAATAAAAAAGTTTTATAAGTATTCTCGAGTCTCCTCTTGTTATTTATTTAGTGTGTTTTTTTTTATAACCTGCAGTTTGTGTTGGATCATCCAGCAGGTGGTGCACTTTAGCTAGGTCTGCTTTTAAAGTGAAGCTGCTTCAGAAAGTAAAAAAACACATGAAAGATGATTTCATTCACTCTTCTCAGAGTTTTACAGGCCTCTATTCTTTCACAAACTATAGATTCTAATAATTATATTACAACAGTGCTTCATTTCCATCCAGGTGTTGCGGTAATTCGTGGCAGTGAGCAGAACTCTAGGATCCTGAAACAGAAGCATTAAATACAGTCCAGACTTATTTATGTTTAGGATTTCCTGACTTTCTAATACATCACACCCCTATATCTATATGGGGGTGAAAGGAGACCCACTACCTTTATTTTACTCTTATGTAATGATTACAGACCTGGACCTACCTTCAAGGACATGAGACTTATTCTAAGCTTCTTGAAAACAACCATGTGGACTTGACTTGTCAAGAATAAGATGACTGGAAACTTGGTATAAAACAGTTTGTACTTGAGACTTGACCTGGAACAGAGGTTTAAATTGGCCTTAGATCAGCTAAGATCAGGTGAGATGCTGGTTGTAACCAGCTGGAAACTGGATCTCAGTGAGTTATTGATCAGATTCCACTGACTCAACAATCTGCATTACTCTCTTATCTTTGTGCCAGGTCTCTATGTCAGTTCCCAGGCGGGGTTACTAAACCACTCACTCTACTATCTGTCTGTCTCTCTACTATGTAACTGTCTTGCCACACAGTTGGCAGTCTGCCTGCTCAACAAACACTATTCAGCTGGTTTTACAGCTCACTTGGTAGAAGAGATGAAAAGGCAGCATTAGATAATGGTGTGCTGTAAAGTGGGAATGGGATGATGAATGAGAAAGTGCATGTCGATTACTGAAACAGATTCCAAAGATCATTCAGGAAACATTCGAGTGACTTCACCTCCTGCTTCCTTACTCATTCACTTTTCCACTAGGCCCTCTAGTGCCAGCAGTTTTTGAAGTATGAAGAATTCAGTAATTCCTTAAATGATGTATTCATAACATGGCAAAACGAATTATTTAATAGCTTTGTTACAGTTGAAATGGAGATCAGTGTATTAATTTCCCTCTATTATATGATTCCATCATGTGTCTCAAAACCCTTTTCTGTGGTGTATTAAGGGAGACTATGCATGAACAATTCAAAGATACAGAAAATGAATTACTGGAGGTTGCACAAAAAGGATAAGGTGAATTTGTTTGTCTCTTTTTGTTTATCATTCAGCTCTAAACGTGTCTAACTGTCCTTGAATGCACCGGCAGGAGTTTTTTAAAGTCATTATGCTTAAACTGCAGTATCATGCATTCAGAGCATGTAAGTAACTTTGAACAGGAAGGAAAGAAATAAAACAATCCTTTAAATACGTGATTATATCAACAATTAGCCAAAACCTATTTTGCAGGGTGTGCAGAGACAGATTCAGCAGCTTCAACATGATTGAAACTGTAAAATGTGGATGTTGCTTTGAGGTGTGGAGCATTCTGCAGAAGCAGGGCATTCACCCTATCACTAGGAATTACAGCAGTCCCTGTTCCAGGGCCTGGAAGTGTCACTGCTGATGTCCAATAAAGGGCGAGCGTCCAACTGCACCCTCTGTGATGTCACTGTTTGCAGACATGTACCACTCTACGTAAGAACACACACAGCTGATAAGCTCTCACCTTTGATGCTACTGTCCGTTCGCTTCACATTGCACATTTTCCCTTCAAGCTGTTTCTCTTAATCTGTCTGGTTCAGTCCAGTAAAGTAGCGTCACAGTTGATGTTTTACCATTTTCCACATAACTTTACGTTTTATTATTAGTATAAGCTTCAAAAATCTGCATTCAGTGACATGTTATAAAAACTTTGCACATTTCTGATTCCTACAGGATCAATGCTAGTGACCAGTTGATCACCTGACTTTACTATAAATTGAAATAAAATCTGCTGCAGACATATATCCTAATACTTGCTAAACATTTCCATCCACTGTATCTGTGTTTAGTGCAGGTTAGGTTAACATAATCCCTGCCTTTATGTTGCATTCGGTCCAGCAGCTCTGTACTGCCCACTGCCTACTGTAGCTAAGAGGGGCAAACACCACACCAGACATGACATTGATTAAGATGCTCTCAGTGGCGCAGGAGTAAAGACTGAGCAGGCCCCCTCTGTGACAGATAGTGTTTTTTCCTAGTCGCTTCGGAGACTTGAACAACTTTAGTGCCAGAGCCCCCAAAGAGGTCCTCTTAGATATCTGAAGTTACTGATACGAACATGATGCAGCTAGTTTTCTCTTTAGAGAGGAGCAGGTTATTATCCATCACCCGTAACTTGATAATAGCATCATGTGCAGCTGAGCAGTCATGAGGGAAGGGGGAGGGCAGAGGAAGAGGTTCAGCACACGTGTAGAAGAGGTATGTCTACCCTCAGAGAAAGGAGTATACTAGCCATTAGGTCCCACATCTAGTTACAGACAGAGATGCAGATAAAAGCATTCAACCTTTTTGGTGACCAATGTTGATGCCAAAAATCCAAAAGATGATATTTGTTTTTATACAGACGTGTCAGACATGGCCTGTTCAGCCTAGAACATGTCAGGACACATGTTCTTGCTGTTTTTCTTATCAAACCCAAAGATATACAAACACTGCAGTGGTCTACGTGACACACATCTTTTGATAAAGTGCTTTATGTTGCAAAAAGTACGCAGGATATAAGATCAGATCATCTTATTGATTTATTGAGCCAAAATATTTCAGCATTAAGTGAGAGTTGAGAGTTTTTCTCCTAATAAGCGAAAACAAGTCTCCATCATCTCACTCGAAAATCCCAGAAGAAGGAAACAAGGAAAAAGGGGAAGGAAATGAGGAAGGATAAGGGAGGCAACAAAAAAACATGACGTCCAGTACGATATTTTCTGCAAGCAAAGACAAAAAAACCGTCCTCCAGCACTCTGACATCTTTACACTAACAGCAGTGATAGTTTAATCAGTGCTGCTGATAAACAGCCCACAGTCAGCATCAATAGTCATATCAGAGTTAGTTTTCTTCTTCAGAATAGGCTGTCTGCTGCTGTTCATTCATGTTCAGCATGACTTCCTCCGTGTGGAATAATGTCTCAGTAATGTGTAGAGATGTTAACCTCATTTTATCACACTGAGAGGAGTGTGTCATGTCACCTAACCGCAGACAGGAACATTAGACGCAGCTTATTTCACGCTGGATTTGTTACGTATTTTAGTAACAGGCAGGTTTAAACCCAAAATGCAGAACTCAGCAGGCTGACGGGCAAGATGAAGAGAACAACTGTTTGTTGGCAAAGACAAAGCAAGTTTACTATGAGTCAGGGGAGGACGGTATGTCTACTGAAAAGCCAGGGCAGACAAATTGGAACAGGTGGGAACCAAGTCCACAAGTGTGTTTGAGAAGCCCAGCAGACAATCCAGCAGTGAAGTGACTGTGCAGGGGAAATCTAACTACGAACAGAAATCAGGTGTGTGCAGCTCGAGCAGAGCCATTTATCAGGAGCAGTGGTTTCAGCTGGAATACTTTATTACATGTGATTTGACTTTTAAAACTCACTGGTGTAAAAAAAATAAAAGCATTTAAACCTGGGAAAATAAAACTGGAGGCCACAGGATCATAACATGGACATGACGAGCACAGTTAAAAATGGAAAAAGATAAGATATGCACATGAAAACAGGCAGCTCGAGACACGCAGTAAAAGTGTGGCTTTACATGCTTGTGCGGTACTTTCTCCTCCGATAAGACGACTGGAAAACAAACATTCAGATGTGCAGTTGGCAGAAGACAAGGAGTAAATCATTAGAAGAAGCTCCCGCAACACAATCAGACTAGCAAACCCGATGTTGCCAGAAGAAAGTAATATGTGATGTTTTTTCCTGGTGCTGTTGAAGTTCCACATCGAGAGATTAACAGAAACAAGGTCAACGTGCAGGGAACATGATGTACTAACAGCCACAGTCTGGAGAGAGGAGCTACACTTCACTGTCTGTTACGCCATCGTTTGGACAGCAGTCAGTCACCGTACACACTTTTGTTATTGTATGTGTTGAGTTCGACTACATACATACTGTGTGTGTAGGACTGAGAGAATGATCATGGCTATTACATACGAACACAAACGTGCTTCAAAATGTAGTTAGTATGTAGTAAAAGACATCTGTGCAACATTTTAGCCTGTTTTCAACAAAGGTTCAACTATTATTTTCTTGATTCTGTTGCATTGTGAAGTTTTCAGTACATCCTCATCCATAAAGCATAAATAAATCAGACTCCATCTAACACAAAATTTAATTTACAGGATGGACATTTCAGTAAGGTGTGGGGGTTTGGGACCTGTCTGTTCTCCCCTGTGTCTGTGTGAAGTTTTACTAAATGCCTGTGTGGTGAGCGTTTCTTTCCACTACTTAGTAAAAAGAATCTTAGCGTCTGACTTTACATTGATTCATAAACTTTGTTAATGAGCCTGGTGGCTCAGTGGGTAGAGAATCTGCCTGGTTCAAATCCCGTCTCCATCACCAGGTGTGTCCTTGACGCTGTATGTGGCTGCCCACTGCTGCCCCCTGGGGGGATGAAATCACAAACTATGACACTGATTATGGATCCATAAAGGTCAAACAGAGATCAGCCTCGTATGCAACAGTTCACGCTGTTGTTTGTCTTTTGTCTCCGTGTGGTTTACTTCGAAAGCTTTGTGATAAGAAACATCACAACATGGTACGACTCGTGAACACGACAGCATCAAAACAAGTGATGATTAACTTGGGTTAGTACCACTATCTTCAAGTCTTACACAACAGCTGCAGTGAACCACAGGACAAAAACATGAGGACTCACGCAGCCACTGTCCCGGCCGTGACATGTACATGTCCTGTACATTGTATTGTACGTGAGTGTGCGTGTGTGAACTCATACACCACATACAGTATTTGTTAAAAACAAGCTTAGCTGATATTTTTAGCTACTTTAAATGCAGAAGACAGTAAACAGCTGTAAACAGCTGGACATAATGTATATGTGTATAATGTATAATGTATATTGTACAACCCTAACTTAGTCCAAAGTTACTGTGTGGTGCTAAGTACCAGCCAAGAACACCTTCATGCCCTGGCTAAAATGAAAACAGTCAAACCAAAGGAGAAAACAATATTCATGGAGTGTATGGGTATATCAGTGAATGTGTTAGTGAAACATGTATGTGAGTACAGAGTCCATCTTGTCAAACGAGACGAGGTAAGAACAGACTTATGTAACCTGAGCAGAGGCCCGCTCAGGTGCCACCTCATTAGGATAACAACTGTACCTTTTCGCAGGTTGCTTTAGGAGAAACAAGAGAAAAGGGCAGAAGTTACAACACATAACAGGGTTGATAAATAAAAAAGGATCAGAAGGCAACCTAATAACTCAAGAAACACCAGATTAATACATGCTTTTTATTATTATTATTATTTAGACTTCATTACTGAGTTACATTGTGTTTCAATGGCCCTCACCTTACTGCTGTAGCCATCATGTGTTCAGAAGACTTTAATTTTAAATAAATTCAATAGTATTCAGTCTTTGTGCAGTCAGCTCACTGATTTTGTCATGTTATATCTCCAGCATCCATCAAAAAACACTGCAGCCATAATCTGCCCAAATAAATAAATAAATAAATAACACCAGGAACAATTAGAACATAATGTCTAATAATCTCATTGAAAATGGTCGTTATCATCCTACTTCTAGGTAACTCTGCTCTAAAGCTTCATCAAACCTGGCAACAGCAACATGAACAAGTGTTCAACAAGTTTAGCTTCTTATATGATATTACGTTGTACTATGATTTATTATCTTGCTAACTTGCTAATAGTCCAGTGCTAATATTAAAATCAATTAAATTATTTTCTTAAGGTAAAAATGAAACTTTTCTCCCTTTTACATTTATCATTGTTTTCAGCTGCCATTCATACAGTAGGAGACATTTACAAGCACCACGTAATATCTGTGGTGTCTATTTTCTCCTATCAGAGTGCTTTTTGTTGAAATATGAATTGTGCTTCACAAGTCTAACAATTACCATGTGCTCAAGATTTCAGTTTTTTGCAGTTTTTTTATTTTATAGCAGGTGATATCTGAAAAAGACAAAACACATCACTCACAAGTTTAAATAACTTTATTTGTGGTCCCCCTTTTGTGGGGTTCTGGATTACAGCATAACTGAACCAAAATATATAGTATAAAAATAAATTAAGGTAACAATAATGACAGAAACAGAAACAAACATCTCCCCCATTTAGTGAGGGATCAACACTGGAGCTGAGCTAACCTCGACTGATTTTACTCCTGCCATACAAATCCAGATGGCAATGATAGTATAATGTGCATTTATAATAAGTTATTATTAAATAGTAGAGTTCAGGAGGACAACGATGTATTATAACAACAGTTTGAACCTTTGTGCTGCTACAGCAGCGTGTGAATGAATAGAAAGCGTTGTTTTTTCTCTATTCATATCAGCAGTCTTTGTACCATCTGGCTGGTATATGTCCATTTACATTTAGTCATTTGACAGACACTTGTATCCAAACTGACTTACAAAGTACAGGACAACAACTTAAGGCAAAATAAGCGTGAGGGGGTCTTGCCTAAGGACCCCTGCTGGAGGTAGGCCGTAGCCACCGTCTCCCTCATGGAGGGCGGTGATCTTACCAATACACCATCCAACCGCCATTATTTAAGACGAGAACAGTGAAGGATATTTTCTAAATCTACTACCCCGACAGTTTCATATGATTCAACCAACATTTGCAGCTAAGTATTATTTTTAACAGAAGAGTTTTTTAAAAAGTTAATTTCTGAGAAATCCTAACATTACTATCTAACAAACAGGTACTGTTAAATCAAAAGAGGATGTACTAAAGGAGAATTACAGGAAGATAATTTTTCCTCTTCAACAAGCTGGAATGAAAGAAATGAAGCCGTGAAGAGTTCGGTAAAACAATACTTTCTAGAATTACCCTCATTGAGTTCTAGGATTTACAACATACTGTTTCAGAATTACTTCACTTGTGCACGCTCCAGAATTACCAACACGCTAATTGCTTCTAACTAGTTCAGTCTTTCTTTCTAACTTTTACATTTGCTTCACTCTCTGCTCCAGGAGCTCCAGCTGGTGGGCCACCTCATTGGGCAGGTCGCTGTTCACCTGTGTGGTGAAGTATGCCCTCACCTCTTCCACCTCCCTCTGCCAGAACTCCTGATCCAGGGAGAGCAGCTCATCCAGGTGCACATCCTGAAGGCCCTCAAGGTTTAGGGAGTCCCTGCAGGGCAGATAGCCCACAGTTGAGGGCATGGCACCAGCCTGGCCGTTCACCCGCCTGAACATCCAGTCCAGAACACGGATGTTGTCACCAAAACCGGGCCAGAGGAAGCCGGCAGTGGGGCTCTTGCGGAACCAGTTCACGTGGAAGATCTTGGGGAGCTTGGCACCAGGTCGGTCCGCCATGCTCAGCCAGTGAGACAGGTACTGTCCAAAGTTGTAGCCAAAGAAGGGACGCATGGCGAATGGGTCGTGCATGATTACTTTGCCTGGAGAGAAGATAGAAATCAACATTGTTTGTCACATGTTGCTGTATCAACAGTGGAGTGAAATATTTGCTCCTTTGATTGAGGGACCTTTTTTTTCTTGGATGCCTGTTTTGATTAATTAAATCACTAACCTTTGTGTTCTGCTGCAGCGGTGGCCTCTGACCTCATGGCTGCTCCAACAAACACACCATGCTGCCAGTTGAAAGCCTCGTACACCAGGGGGACACCTAAAAGGAAGAGGAATCATAAATTACCTACTGAATTTATTCTTTCCACTTTCTCTTGTCTTACCCAGTTGAACAATCTATCCTATCCACTTATTCTACCACTGTTTTAGTTAAAGTTCCTTCTCACCTTCAGGCCTGCGCCCTCCAAAGATGATTGCCTCAATTGGAACTCCCTCAGGAGATTCCCACAGCGGGTCAATGATGGGGCACTGATTGGCAGGAGTGCAGAAGCGAGAGTTGGGGTGAGCGCAGGGTTCACCTAAGGAGAGAGAAAGAGTGGAAGGGAAAGTTTATTACATTTTTGTTTGTGATGTTCTCGAGTTACCATCTTGGTGAATGGTAAATCTCTGACTATACTATCTACTAAATGTATTGTATCAAGAGCTAACATTTAATCTAGTTCACAGATTTGATTGGAGCACCTTTTGCGCTTTTCTTTCTACTTGACCTTTCACATTGTGAACCCTGACATGGAATTTCTTATTTTCTGAGCTCTTAAATAACCTGATGACTTTTTAAAAAATCTTACCATCCTCTGAACTCCAGGGTTTGTTCTTCCAGGACGTGATGGTGACTCCCTCAGGCAATGACTGGTCCATTCCTTCCCAGTACACACCACCATCACTGGTCTCCGCAACATTGGTGAAAATGGTGTTTTTGACGATGGTTGCCATGGCGTTGGGGTTGGTTTTGGCTGAGGTGCCTGGTGCAACACCAAAAAAGCCGTTCTCTGGATTGATGGCACGAAGATTGCCTGGAGATAGAGAACAAGGAAGAGTGTGTAAATATAGTTCCTGTGTACTATGAATGTGTATTACATTAACTACGATTAAATGTTCCCAGTGCAACTTTCTGGGAGTCTTTCTTTTCTCACCTTCGTCATCGAATTTCATCCAGGCAATGTCATCTCCCACACATTCGACCTTCCAACCTGGAAGTGTGGGGCAGAGCATGGCCAGGTTTGTCTTCCCGCAGGCACTGGGGAAGGCTGCTGCCATGTACTTCTTCTCCCCAGCAGGATTCGTGATTCCCAGGATCTAAGCAAAAGAAATATTTGTTTTGGTAAGATTTCTTGGAGCTACACATGGTGAGTTAGGGATAGATGGATGAAATCTATCTATTAATTATTTAGTATATGTTTTGTACATGTTTTTGTTTTATTTTTCTTACCAGCATGTGCTCAGCCAGCCAGCCTTCCTCCTTGGCGATACGTGAGGCAATGCGCAGGGCAAAGCACTTCTTTCCTAGCAGAGAGTTTCCACCATAACCACTACCGAATGAGACAATCTGCCTGCGGTCTGGGATGTGGGCAATTAATGTCTGCTCAGGGTTACAAGGCCAGTTGTTCACCAGAGGCTCTGAAAGAGAAATTTATAAATGGGTTAACTTGAACCAATGGACAGTGCATGGAGGAGGAAGTGTGGCTACATGTAGTAATCAGTAGTAGTGGTAGCAAAAGTAGTATTGGTGATGACAGCAACATAATCAGTCGTACTATAGTTAGCGTCATTGTTGTCACTATACATTTACCTTAAAAGTGGCCTTGCTGCTAAACTAAGGTCTAAAGTTGTCAGCAGCAGTAGTAACAGAAGTACAGTAATAGCAGTAATAGTCTTTTTCATTTGCATTAATCTTCTGCAGTGCTCCTGTTCAAGGAGTATGGAAGCAAAAGCAGTTGGTGTTACTTACTTTTTATTGGTAGAGGACAGCCGACAGAGTGCAAACAGCGAACAAACTCGCCATTTCCCAGAGAGCACAGGACAGCCTTCCCCATGCGGGTCATGACCCTCATACTGGCCACCACATAGGGAGAGTCAGTCAGCTCCACTCCTATCTTAGACAAGGGGGAACCTACTGGACCCATGCTGAAGGGAATCACGTACATGGTGCGACCTGAGAACACAGAGTCAGAGACATTAACGACTACACGTTGCTGTAAAGTTTTACTGGCGTTGTGTATTTCACTACAGTTGCTAAAAGATTTATTGTACAGAAAATCTGGTAACTAAACACTAAATAACATTTTAAACTCCACTAGCTCCATTTGTTAAAGTTTTTGAATGTTCTTTATCTCAGAAGTAGCTTCGTCGCTGTCCTTTCCCCATCTTACACATGCTCTTTGATACATTTTTAAAGCTAATTTTAATCAAATACCTTTCATACAGCCCGGGAACCTCTGGGCCATGGCTTTGTCAAATTCTTCTGGGGACATCCAGCGACCAAGTTGTCTGACTGCACCCCCCAGTGGCGTGGGCACCGTGTCCCTCTGGTCCCGGGTCACAATCACTGTCTTACTCTCCACACGAGCCACATCCCTCGGGTCTGTCCGGGCCAACCAGCTGCAGGAGGAGGAAGGAAGGGATAGAGAAATGTGCAAGAGGAAGATGAGGAAGGGAAAAGAAAGATAGAGAAATAGAGAAAAGAGGAGAGAGCAAGAACATTATGTGAGATGAACAAACAATATATTAAGTGTGTAACTAAAGCTATGCTGTTTGAGTTTCTTTTTGTGTGCCGGCACAGGGTGGACTTTCTGGTTTGTCAGAATGTAGACCTTTTACCAGGTACACAGTACAAGCGACTGCTGACGTGAAACTGATGCACATCGTCTTTAACAACTGTGCTGATTGTGCTGAGTCACAACAGTGTTTGCATGACTACTGATAGAAGGAAATCCATCTATGTCCTGCTAGTGACAAATAGGCAAACAGGTTATCATCAAGGAATGTGTTTGCTCTCAGGTCATACCTTTATTCTAACCTGAAAAGATCAAAAGACCTTTACAATGAAAAATAACCATCTCTCTAATAAAATACTACAATCCTAACCACCTAATGAATCTAACCGGAAGCCAACGTACCAGTTTTCATATTTGGTGAGCTTCTTTATCATGCCCTGCTCTTCCAGCTGGGTCAGGATGGCACGGTTCTCCTCATCAGAGCCATCACAGATGTGGAGGGAGTCAGGCTGGCACAGAATCACATTGGCCTCCACAAAGTCCCGGACGGCCGGGCTGAGGGCACTGAGGTCGCCTTGCAGGATCCTGAGACCGCTGTCTTTCTGAGACTGGAGTTGAGGAGGCATGATGGAGTACTCTGGAGAGCCAATAAATAGACAAGGAAAGACAAGAGAAAGTCTAATAGAGGAGGAGCAGGAAGAAATGAAAAGAGAAAAACAAAAGAATTCAAATTCAGTTCAGTACACAGAGCTCTAAATCAAAATGAAATATTCAGATTTAAAAAATGTCCTTTATTTGACACCTTTTGTCTTTTCTTACTCATATAGGAGTTTTACACAACGTGCTATTCTGCATATGAATAACTACAGCACCTCATGCAGCTGCTGCAACTTCCAGATAGACAAATTCTGGCTGATGCAACAGCATCTTTGTGCAGATCACCAGTAAACTGCAGGAAAACTCAATCTCCCACCTCACATTACACACAGCTCCCACGGTACAAAAGAAAGAGCATCAGGTTACCTTCTGTTTGGAAGCTTGTGTGGACCAGAGAGTCGTTAGTTTGGCTTCATCAGTTGAGGGGTCCCTGCTGCTCAGGATAGTTGAGGACAGTTCTCCTTCTTTGTCAGTCGTATCTTCTTTGAGAGTTTGTTGTTTTTATACCCTAGGATGTCCCACGAGAGGACGGATGGGAGGAGGAAGATGGGGCAGGAGGAGGCCCAGGGGGAGGCTCGTCCCCTCTGGTTATTTGCATGAACCTGTTGTTCCGTGCAGCTCAAAAAAAACAGCATGTTACCAAGTGGTGAATCATTAATCAGCAGCAGCACATAACACTGTCTTCATTTAACATGTCCCAGAGATCTTTGCCACACTACTACTGCTATTATCTCTACTACTGCCACTATCTCTCTGTGTAACAAACACACTCATACATAGGGAAAAGCCTCTGTGATCATGTCTTAGTGTGTGCACTGTATATTCTTCAAATGAATTAATTTGAATTAGTAATGTCTTACTTTTTATTTTTTATGTAAAAAGTCAGCAATAGAACAATTTGAAATCCTTATTGGTGTCTTTCTTTCTTACTGCGACTCAGATCCCAGTTTAAGCTGTAAAATAATGTGGTATTCTGTTCTTCCTCTCGGTGCAGCAACCTCCTGCAGTCTTGCAGCAGCTACTGTTGAACCTTGACCCAGATTACTAAGATGATGCAAGTTTAAGGTTCGACATTGTCAGGCATTGTGACGTGGGCAGTGCCTGGATGGCCTCTGTTTTATTGGCTGATAGATGGGGGCTCACCCTCACGTGGTCAAAGGTTAGCCTGGGGAATTGTGTGTGTGTGTGTGTGTGTGTGTGTGTGTGTGTGTGTGTGTGTGTGCAGTTACAAAGAATCTGTAAAGAAAAGAGCAACATATAGAAATTAAAGGTAAAAGTACAGAGGTGAACTTTAAGTTATAGAGTAGAAAAGTATGAACAGTTTCAGGAGCAGAAGTGGTAAAACTGGCCACATTAGTAAAACCAGTTAGCACCAGTTGTTATTTTGCTGTTTCTCCTTATGCAACAATGCAATTCTCTTTAGTCAACCTTTGAGGAAGCTGATATGCTGTACTGTACAAGAACAATTTGTACTATGATGGAAATAAGAAGTAAGCTTTTGTTATTTTGAAACTGTCTTATCAAAATGAAGACATTTTTTATATTTTATGTAATATATTTTAAAAAAAAAGATTTTTTTTTTATATAATTTATGTACTATATTGAACAAAAGTATGGTCCAAAATTATGTCACAGAAGCCAAATTATGTGACACAGTTGAGATCTTCTGTACAAGTACCTTTGCATTCTTTATCTGGCTAATTCTGGATCTGTGATGTAAAGTTGCTTCTTCTTGAGATGGTTTTGTTAGTATTGCTTTGGATAAAATAGATCCATCCCCTGCACAACGTGTTAGCACCATGCATTGCTCCCATAGAAACCTTCAGTCCAGTTCAGATTTACCGCTGTAGATGTACCGGTACTCGACTTAGAATAACAATCTGACTTCTGACTCCACTGATGGAGCATTGAATTGGTTTGCTGAAATTTTATGTTTCTGCCAATTGTAAAACAGAACAGAGAAGTGCACAATCGTTGCAGTTAAAGTAACAAGGCAACATCTGGTCAGTGGTCATAAAACACACGCAGCCAAATGATCTTTAACCTTGCTGTTAAACTTGAATGGCATTTACTTTTGCTACCATTTGTACAATGGGACAGAGAGAGAGAGAGGTCACACTGATTAATTCAGACTATGTTTTTTATTTTAACTCTATTTTTGCTCTCTACCAACTCCTAAGGGAAATATTTCACTATATTCAGCTGCTAAAATCTAACTGTGTCTGTCTGCTGTTTCATGCTGCAGTGAGCTTTTAGAAAACAGCTAACCTGACAGAAGCTGCAGATTCAGGTGATAATTCTCTGCAGGTTCATATTCACATAAAAATAACAAGAACAACTTTAAAACTTTACGACCAACTGGACATTTACAGTTGAACAATGCAGTCAATACTCTGATGAAGAGCCTTCAAGCTAATTTGGTCACCCTGAGTTATGGTTGCTGCATCACATACACTCTCATCTCTCATCAGTTGAGATAAAAGTAAATGCTGATGTATCTGTTAAATTAAATTCTGCAAAGATATTATTTTGGCTAATATACACGAATCCAGTGAAACTGAAGTATAAAAGGTGTCAGCAGCAAATACAGTAACTTTTTTTTTACTCCTAGTTCAGTGACAAAATGATAAATTTAGTAAAGTTTCTATTTTGTCGTTACACATTCTGTGCAAAACTAAAAGTAGCTGAAAGAAATTCAGTTAAATTCAACCGTGCTGCAATCAATAAAACATCACCAAGGTGGAAACCTTCATAACCAGACATCTGAGTTTGACACAGTTTCAGATATGATGTTTTCTGACTGAGTTCCACCATTTACACTAAGTGCACAGCATCACTTATGTAATAACTGTAAATGAAAACGGTGATGAATGATTCAGAATGAATGATAATATAAAGCAGAAAGGTTTTATCCAGTCAAGTCTGATAACAAGAGACTTGAGAAACCAGCACCTGTGTGAAGCTGAGTGTGTTGACGTGCTTTCTGCAATAAAAACACTGATAGGGCTGAACAACTTCCATCAATAGTAACTTGCTCAATAGCAACTGATAATGTTAATTTGTAAGGTGCATATTTGTATTTGTATGTTTGTGTTACTGTGTGACCAGCCACAGTGTTCTCATTTTTTATTTTGCCTCTATTACCACTGTAACATTATTTCCATATGTATGTAATGCATTGAAAATGTTAAATGTTATATGAGTCGTCCTCTTTATTTCCATGCGTTTTCTTTCTCCGTCAGTTCTACCTGGCTGTGTAAGACAGTAAATCTTGCTATTTTATTAGGACGTCCTCTGATGTACAGTAGGTTATACTGTGTCTCTGTTGCACTGTGGTACAACAATGTATGAGCTCATTAATTATGTGCACTTGTTAATTAGTAAACCAAAATGGGTTTGTGTTTAGGTGCCAGAAGGAGTTCTGTTACCTCCTGTTTTCCTACTTCGTTATTTTGTGGGTTTGCAGGTAGTGTAGCTCTGATTTTTAAACACACTTGTGTGACTGTCGGACAACAGTATTAGATTATTTGAACTATTACTCAACAACTTCTGAAACCACGATCTTTCCCTGACATTGACGTTTAAACCTAATCACATATGCGACAAGGTGGAAACCTGGTCTGCGTTCTACACCCATCACAGCCTCCAACTGACTCTGTTGGCATCATTAGCATTTCATATATTGAAAGAATAAAGCAGCTGCATGTGAACATAATCCAGCCAGGGATTACTGTAAATCTCAACATTACAACTGTGAAAACAGTTTAGTTTCTTATGAATGTAATCTGAAGTAGATAGTGTTAGATACTGTACACAATCAACACCATAGTTATAAACCTATACCACAGGTTTATGGTTGGAGGAAGAAAGTTTGACAGATTCCATCTATAAAAGACTGAATTCTCAGATAACGTGATGAGTATGAAGTTCAGATGTTCAACACTAAGTTCAGAAAATCTCTTGAAATCATGTGACACACTACTACTGCAGGACAAGGATGGAAATTGCAGCACAATGTTCTTGTCCATGTTTGATCTGTAGCATTTTGAGATGTTATAAATCTTTAATAAAGAAATTAAAAGGTAAATTATTATATTTTTTATATATATAAGATAGGAAAACCACAAGACATGCGTATCACAGATAAGGTCAACATTAAATGAATAAAACCTGTAAATTAAAGTGTGGCTAACAATGAAGCGGTTTTGATGTTTTTGTTGAATTAAATTATTATTTAAACTGTTGCAAAACCAACAAGTCAGTGGTGCAGAGGACAGGTCAGGATTTACTTTTACATAATGCGTTTACTCCAGTTGTAAAAATTATTGGAAATACATTATGACCATTGAAAGCAACATAACCTCAACATGAATGTGCATTTGCAAAATCAAAGAATTAAAGAAAAGCTAATTACTTGAAATCAAACAGAAAGACAGAGAAGGAACCAGAATCCTGTGGATTACAATTTAAACAACAGATTTAAAGTGATGCAGAACGTTTGCTGTAATCAAGGGTTTAGTGAACTCAGAGTTTTACTGGAGTGACGACAGCAGCAAGTAGCAAACAGACTGAAGTGTGTCATGTTCATCCTCGGTCCAAACTGTGCAATACACGATTCAAACACGGCAAACATTAGCTGCAGTATAGGAGGTTAAAGTACCAAGTGCATCGACGTAAATACACAGATAACATACAGCGTCTACGGGGTCTTCATCCAAAGAACAATCACATAATACAAAGTACAGTTCATAGTACTTTGTCACCATTTCAAAACAACGTCAATGAACAATAACAAAGTATGGAAAAGGTCAAATGTAAAGAGAAAAGAGAGATGAACAGGGGACCATAGGATGGTAGTAGACATTACGCCATGTGTCGGGGGGTTATTATGGGATATACTGATATGAGAGCACTCGGGCTTTGCTTTTGTTTGGTTTAAATTCAAAAATGTAATTCTTTTGTCACACACACAGTACGATATGCAGTGAAACGCTTATACGACTGCCCGACTGGAGTTCACACATTCACTCAACAATACAGAACAAAACCTTAAATCCATCACAATAAGTGAGTAAGTTGTGTGGTGTAAGGGTGTAGGTGGATTTTAAAATATTGAATGTGTGGTTATACTAGTATTTAGTGTACAGAGTCTGCATGCCCTGGGCCTACAGATCCATGTGAGCTATCAGCCATGTACCGTACGTCCATGTGCCTCTCCACTTTATCCTTGATTCACATGTAGGTTATGATAGAAAACAGAATTATGTTTATATAAGAATAAAAACTTTTTTTTTTGACTTCCAAATAACACAGGACAGAGCGGTAAAACAGTAAAGACTGATTACTGATGTAGTCAAGCCTGTTAATGTCTTTGATTACAGCGCCACCTTGTGCCTCTGATGTACAATGCACCTGGCGGTGTGAAGAAACTTAACGGTGCTTTTTATTTTATATCAGAGATATCATCAAAATAACAACAAGATTAGGAGCCTGATGGTTAGTGAATGAACATAACTCCTAGAGCTGAGTGAAGAGGAAGTAAGTCACACAGAAACCTGTGGGAAACAAAACAGACAGAAAAAGAGAACAAACATGCACTTCCTGTAGACTCCAGTCCTTTTGTTTTTACAGTTTTTGTGAACATCTCACTTCCTTTGTCTTGTCCTCTGTGTTGATGCTGAACAAACTGCAAACACTGAATCCACAACAGGAGTACGGCCACATGATCTGTCTTTTTGCACCTCAATGTGTTTCAGGAAAATTGTCCATAATGTGTGTTGTGTTCTAGTGGGCTGCATCGCTCTTCAGGGGCTGTGAGTGGCTCAAAAAGAGAGAAAGAGGAAACACTCTCTGCTTCAGCTACAGACTGCTACTTTCGTTTTTTGTCAGTATTTCATTACGGCTTTCTTTGTGAGGTTTGAAATGTTTTTAGGATCCAGCGTTTTTGAACTTGTTCTTGAAAGTTACGTTATGATTCATGATGAAACAGACTGCACTCTCTGTCTGAGCCTGAACCCTGGACATTGCCTGAATCTCACATTTTTAAATGATCAGGTCACATCGACTGAAGTGCAAAAGACAGAATCGTTGGCCACCTGCTCACGAGTGGTTGAGGATCCGTGACAGCCTGGTGTCAGTGTAGCATCGACATGAAACGCCTCACGAACCTGCTGTGTCTCTGTGTTTTCTTTTCATCTGTGGTGGGTGAGTAACCTGAGCTTTGTCCATGTTTATATGGCCACTGCAATTTTTCTATTGTTACAATCATACTGAATATAGTATGATACTATGATATATAGTATATGAATTAATATGGTTTAGATAAGGGCTGTATGCAACACAGTATGCAAAATGTAATTCACAGGAAAACTTAAACGCATGCTTCTATATTCTGATAAATGTAATGTTTTGCAGTGATTCATGTGACACGTTACTAATACACTCTAATACACACTAATACACACCTAAAATTATGTTTTAAATAATGAGAATGATATTGTGGGAACTGTATTATTCTGGTAAAATGTAAAAATCTTAATGCATCAGTAACAACATCGCAGTAAAATAACAAAACATAACAGCAGGAATGCTCCTTTTCTTTTTGTCTTTAACACTTGAGCCACAGTTCAACTATGTGAATCACTCTATCAACTAAATAACTACACCGCCTCTCACTACAATGTACTATATGTCTGAATTAAATATTGCAATTAATTTAAAAGCTGCGGGGAGAAAGTGTTTTAGTTTGAAACTAATGGTGGCCCAGTGGACCAACACACCAGTAGTATTATTATCGCGACTAAAAAAACACAGAAAAGGCTCAAATCTTTTTTGATGTAATTCAGTAAATGAGTACAAACACCACTCCCATTTTATTTTATGTTCATTTTAGAAACGTCTGCTGATGAAAATGGTTACTTCATGTACTCCGACTTCTGGTGTGCCTTGTATCCCGGAGAGGAACAGTTGGTGGAGTATCTGATTGACTGGTATTTTAACAAAGAGTTTACGATGCAGTACAACAGCACGGTTGGGAAATGGACGGGCTTCACACCTGGTGGATTAATCACTGCATCTTCCTGGAATGAAGACCAGCACGATGTTCTACAGAGGAAACTGGAGAAGCAGTTGATATGTGTCAACAACGTTGGTTTGGCTTTGAATGCAACTAAGGAAAACATGGGTGAATATTCAAACGCTGCTTAAATGAATTGATATCATCACTGTGCATGTGTGAAACATTTTTTCCTATAATATCTCTAACATGAAAGATCTAAAGTTACATAGAAGCGTGCAGAAATATGTGCCCCACATATGTAAAACCAGTGTGGAGTACTGACAATGACAGAAACACATAATGTTTCCTTCATGTACAACTATGGCCACGCAGTTAACAGTATGATGACATTCAAACATTGAGGGAAAGACTTTGAGAACTTCATCATTATTGGTAAAGAAATAACAAAACAAATACATTGATTGATCTTTCATTAACATCTCCCACCTTCTGATTTCAGCTGAACCCAGCATAAGTCTGCAGGCGGTGGAGTCAACAAGTTCCACTCATGATACGTTGCTGGTGTGCAGCGCTTACGACTTCTATCCCAAAAAGATCAGGATTACGTGGCATCACAATGGACAGGAAGTGACCTCGGGTGTGACCCTGAGCGAGGCAACAAATGAGGACTGGACTTATCAGGTCCACTCCTACCTGGAGTACACATCCGGTCGACATGACACTGTCACCTGTATGGTGGAGCACGCCACCCTCAAGGAGCCCAGAGTTTATGAGTGGGGTGAGAATATTTTATTCATGATGCATTAGATTATATAACAAACTGAATTACTTCTGTTACAACACATTACGATGTCACTTTATGTTCAGTTATTTTGTCACCTATAGACTGCAGTTGTGCATTTATCACATATCTCTTAACATGTGTTGCAGACTCCTCTTTGAATAAATCAGACAGGAGCTTCCTGATTGGTGGAGTGTTCGCTCTAGTGTTTGGAACCCTATTTCTGTCTCTTGGACTGTTCCACTACAGGAAGAAAAGCTGTGATCCACGATTTTCAAATGCTCTATAATATAATAAATCACCTCTGTGGTCATCATCAAACTTGACCGAAATGTTCTATCTTTCTATCACAGACACGAAGCACATAAAAAAGCACATTTCACATTAAACAACAGTCTACATCAACAAATAATGACCTGAAGTGAGAGTTGCACCTTAAAACCAGTTCCATAGAGTTGAGGTTTTGGTATAGAATCCTACATCCCCTCAGTTTAGTTTAGTTTAGTTTAGTTGATCTAATATTTACATTACTCGTAATGTTTTTAACTTAAACACCCGTTTATAATTTCTCCCTTAATTTGAAGAAATAACCCTTCAAACTGAGCTAGTACTGTAGCATAACATAACATAACATAATGAACTGGCTTCTGCTTCAGCTGAAATGCACCAAATTAAGTATAAAACAATCACATTAAGCTGCACAGCGTGACTTTAATAAATTATATGTGTGCTGGGTTGGGGACTGAATTCAATACCAAACTGTATCATAGTTCACATAGTTTATGCTAATGTGAAAATGAACAATGATTTATTAAATGTATGTAATAAAGACACAGAGCAAGTTTCCACCATTCTATTAACTTGTAACTAATATGTTAAATGATTTAAAATAAAAGAAAGTTAAAAAGAAGAATATTTTGAGAGCATTTACTTAACCAATGGAAACTGGGAAGTCTACTAATATGCTAGGTTGTTTAGTATTTTATCAACTTAATTTAATGCGTTAAGTGAACTCTAAGAAACTAATTAATTTAACTCATCAATTAACTCATCAAGTTAAAAGACCTCAAGTCAGAACAACTAATGTTTATAGGTCATTTATGTAAAAATTCCAAATTCTAAATTGAATTAGCTTGAAAATATAAAACAGATATTTTGGTAAAGTTAACTATTAATATACTAGCTGATTCCCTCAAAAATTCCTGAATAACTCTAAAGTACATTGCTAAGTGAAATTCTAAATTTAACAAAAGTCCATTGCTGAGATATTTCTCAAATATAAGTCAGAGAGGTTATAACAAGCAGTGGGCACAGGTTACACTAAAATGCTAACTTCTGGTTATTTTGGTGTAGTATTAAGTTCATGGCCCCAAACACTGGATGCCACTGGAACGACCGAAGCTGTGTGAGCTCCCAGTGAAGCCTCCAGTGCTTTCAACGCAGCATCACCACAGCTACACACAGGACACAGAGAAGAGATCAATGTGTCAGGGAACTCTGTGTCCATGGTGACAGTAAACAGGTCTGTCAGTGTGACTTACACACAGGTGAAACATTACCCAGACTGAGAGCCGCACACCAACACTCATATACTAACACAATACACACACACACATACATACTGGTCAGGACAGATGGAGGATCCAAAGAGAACATCTGAACCCATCAACTCTGTGCATCAGGATGAAATCTGGTAAATCTTCTGATGCAGCTTTTCAGTGTTATCCTTCTGTTTACTTCAGTTACTTTTTAGAAAAGGTGCTGAGCATTTGGAAAGATGTGATACTTAGTACAGTTTCTGAGATTGTTATCATAGGTTATAATGTGAAAGTTATCACTTTATTTAGAGTAAATGTCATTATAATGACAAACTGCAGGAAATAGGTCAACATTATATTTTCCAGGTGTTGGTTACATTATTTTAGCTTTTTGTTCATATTCTCTAATCATTTAAATAACTAATAATGTAAGTAAACATAAGCCATTTATTATTCTGTGTGTGTGTGTGTGTGTGTGTGTGTGTGTGTGTGTGTGTGTGTGTGTGTGTGTGTGTAGGAAAGCACATCTAAAATTGGAAAAGGATTCAGCTGACGTCTGGCCCAAGAAGTGGGGCTTCTTGACCGATGCCTACAAAGAGGTATACAAACACGAAGGATATTTCATATTTGATATTTGAAAAGTACTGCGTTTCCATTTGAACTGTAGCAGGATACAATTAAAACACACAATAAACAGAATCGTACTCAAGTAGAGTACTGGAGTACATGTACTTTATTACTTTATATTGTACAGCCTTTATGGGCGCTTTGAGATTTAGAGGAAAGACACATTTTCAAGAGTAGATAGTCACACACTGACCTCTACTGTTAAGAAGTAGTACAATTTGGAAATTAGCCACACAACAAACCTGTGTTGTATTTATTTCAGTACAAGAGGGAGAGTCTGAAGCTGAAGAGAGAAATCCCAGTGGAGGTCCCCCATCACTTGGAGGAACAACCTGCCACTCCTCCAGAAACACGTATTAATGTGTGTTATCTGTTTTTATTTCTGTGTGTCCAACTATCTAAATCACAAACTTTAACACACACCTTGTTTCTTTACTTCAGGTGGGACCCTCTCCTTCAGTTCCTCAGACCACCCAGGCTCTGATTGGTTGGCGTTCGACTCGCCCTCAACTTCAGCTGGAGCAGTATGGCTCAGTGCATCATGGGAGACGTAGTTTTCTGAAGGAACTGGGCTGGCCGCTCAGTGGTTGCTACTGAGTATTATTAGTAATATATTATTAGTTTTGTTGTTTTGTGTTTTTCTGATCTCCCGTTATTTCATTACAGATTCAAAAATATGAAGGTTTGTCGATTTTATTTACATTCTTGTTAATAAACTGAAGGTAACCTTTTAAGGTAACTAATGTTATTGTGTTATGCTGACTATATATAGTTTAACACGTTAATTAATGGAGTCAATAATTAAATAATAATTATCGTTCATATCCTAAATAAAACATATATTTTTAAATACTATTACAGAGCGTGTGTGAAGGATTAATACCCATCCCTCTAATTTAAGAGGTTATTTCTAAACAACACTCGCTCATTTCAGAATTTCCCCTGCGCTTTGACGCATGAGTCACGTAACAGCGCTGACGTAATGACATCACGAGGCCTGTCGGCAAAGGCGGAAGAAGAGACGAAAACAACAACAGCCGCGGCAGCAGTCCTCCGGGTCGGCGACGATAGTTGGCGAGAGGGACACAAGACTCGTTTAACGGTTGTCTGTGCGGGTATCGCGAACTGTCGGTGGCGTACGGTTGTTATAACCGTTATTGTTTATATTTAACAACAAAATGTCGCTATTTGGTAAGATATTCGGCAGCGGGGGTAAGGGTGGGAAAGCGCCGACACCCCAGGAGGCTATCCAGCGACTCCGAGAGACCGAGGAGATGTTGGCCAAAAAACAGGAATTTCTAGAGAAGAAAATCGACCAGGAGCTCGTCACGGCGAAGAAAAACGGCACGAAAAACAAACGAGGTGAGGAAAAACTCTCCGACTGCGTGAGTGGGTGGTTTAACTAAGTCCAGCCGCTAATGTTAGTTTGTGGGTTAGCCCGCAGGCTAACTAGGACCAGGAACAGGGAAGTTGGGAGCTGACAGGCTGATTACAAGAACCAAAAGTATGTCCTCACGTCCGACTGACTCCATGTTTAATTATATATAAAGAAATAGAGTCAACAACAAAGTAGAGGAAAACTTTCAACACATAGTTATTTTAAGGGATCTGCGTTTAGAGGTAGTTAGGAACTAAGTATAATTACTGAAGAACATTCATGCTATCAACAAGATCAGATGGTGTTTAATGTACACAGTTTTATTAGTGGACTACTTGTCCTTTTATACTTCAAGTAAAATTTAAAGCATATACTTAGTACTTCAACTTGAGCAAAGACTTTTTACTTGGTATTTGTAGTGTAGTAACTACTTTTTGAGGCGTCTACTTGCACTTACTTGTTGTTTGTGTACTGAAGGTCTGATTCATTTATACCTAGGCCTACCTAGAAGTTTTCCGGTGTCATTCACAATGGTCATAAATGTTTTTATCTTAGCTGCTGTAGGCATTAGTGGAAAAAATGTTCATGTCTAACTTTAATTTGGTTGAATTTGGTTTTACCTATAAATTAATTATATGGGTAGAAAACTACTATTGAAGTCGCTCCCTTTTCATGTGCCACAGGGTCATTGGAGGCTTGTGTCATACGTTATTACGTTGCAATATAATTTATATTACAAATTTTTTTATTACCTAAATATTTATACCAGTGTTATCATGAATGAGTAATGACAGTAACTAACTGTTCATATGACTTAATAATAACCAAAAGTCCAGTTTAGAAGCACATAGACACTGCTCAGCAATTTATGCTTTTTCTTAAAACAGATGGGTGCTGAAAGCATTAACATCTATGTTGTGCTGTCGGATTGTCCAGAACACATCTGGCCCTCATTTGGACTCGTGATGTACTATGTTAATTCATTAGTTCTGTCTGCCTCCTTTGCATACTGAGATCTGATCCCAGTATCACAATATCTGTTGAGTCATGGCAACTGGACTTACTTTTGTTAGGTTGAAAATTTTTCATGTTTAACGAAACGTTAAAATCTATGTTGTGCTCAACTTAGAGATAACTTCACCTGGACAACTGAGAATCTTCACCGACAATATCTGCAAAAAGACCTGGACTTAAGATCAGGCATAAATGCAAAGCCTGTGATCCAATGTCATGTACTAGAGAATATATCATGATCCTGATATCTCTCCTCATTCATTAGGCAACTACCTAATGCTTGACCAGCAGGTATTTTTCATGACTGTCAGAGGACATGTTCAGTCAACAACATGCACATTATATTTTTTCAGCTTCAGCTCTGACTGCGGTGAAGCTTTTATATCAGCTTTCTTTGGGCACTGCTGGCATCATTCTGCTGTCAAAGGAGAACAAGATCAACAACTAATTTGTTGCTAAGTGCAGTGGAGCACGTGGGCACTGATTGTTTTGTAGGCACCAAGTATAAATGTGCCATGGTCCGTCATTGTTACCTTATGTATACATTTACACATAATGTGCTTTTTAAAGGTCACCCAGAAGGAATCTGAACACATAAAAAACACAGACAGACAGACAGCTATTCCTAAAAGGATTTAAGATTATGCTTTTCCAGAGTCTAACAAGGTTGGATCATAAAGTTCACAGTATGTTAGCTTGGAAAGAGCAGAAATATGATGCTGCACTTTCTAATTACATACAACTAGTTTGCGTGCTTTGGTTGTGGTTGATGGGAGATTTGTGATGCAAGCACAAATTATCTCCTGGAAAAAAACAACACTACAGTGAGGAAGAGTTTTTCTACACTTCTGTTGCTTATGTAAACCTAGTTATCCTGTGACCTCCGGACTAGATGCAGGCAGAGCTGCTGCTGATCTTTTTGAAGCTATCTTTTTAATCTCGACCAGCATATGCACTCACACTTCATGTTTGCACACAGACAGAACCTGCAACCTTCTCTCATTGTGCAAGCCAATAGATCAACCACCCTGCTTCTACATGGCAAATGTTTTGGGCTGAAAATAAGCCTTATTTTAAAATTAGTCTGCTTGATTCTGGGATAAAATTAGTGCTGCTTTGCTTAACATGGAGCTCACACTGTGTCTTCACACAGATCACAGTCACTGTGAGCTCAACTACAACAGCCCTGTTCTGCACTACATGGTATATCCGCTTCCAACCCTCAAACCTGATTTTCAGCATTCTGTAACCTGAACGCCCTCTTGCCAGGCATTAGATGAAAATAACACACACAATTCATAAATTGTCATAGCAAACATAGCTAAACTAACACGATAACAGCATTTGATGACTGGTTATCTTAAGTGTATTTTCACTTACAATTTCTTCAGGGTTGTGACATTTTTATCTTATAGTCATGGAAGTTACAACAGATGAAAAATACAGAAGACTGAATTTGTACTTGTACTCAGCCAATGCTATGTAATACCTCTGAGTTTGTTTAGTGGTCAATAAAAAAAAGAGCAGAACAAAAGGAACGACCGAAAGGACACAGAATCAAAGGGGACAGTCTGAGTGCAGCTCTGCAAACCAGATTATCTGATAATTATATGAGTGATGTTGGGTACCTGTGTTATCAGTCCAGGAATAGAGCCAGGCACTGACGTAATCTGACGAAACTGAATCTGTGAGCTGCTCTCTGGCTCCTGGTCGACCAGATCAACCACATACAATCGATTGATTAAGGTGTGTTTGTGTATAAGGGTTTACATGACAGTAAACTGTCAATGATCTGAGACTTAAAGGTTTAGTCCAGCTGCATGTAATAATTTAGTATCTATTTCTTTTTCTAAAAAAAAGTTTCTCTATGAAAACTGATCAGGAATATTTTGTTGGCAATTAGTCATTATTTAACTAATTTAAGAGTTGACTTAAATAAAAGGATCGAAGAATTCAGCATATGAGAGAGAGCCACTGGCTTGACTTAAACATACCACGTCTGTATTCATGTCATTGTCAGTAATCTTCTGTACTTTGTGCTCACATGCACAAACTCATGAAACATCCGTGTAAGCAGGACACCCTGTGGAAGGGTGTGAACAGTGATCAGATTAGATACATATGTAGAGTCTGGAAAATAAACAGCTGTCTCTTAGGCTTTTAATTTTTTAACTACACATTTCAACTGAAAAGCAGCTTCACTATTATTCGAAAGCAGCCAGAAAACATCTTACAGCTAAAACCAAACCCTCATCTTAACTACTCTAAAACATTCTGACTTATTTCGAAACTTGACTCTAAAATGAAACTATAATCCGGACACATGTAGTACAGTGACACACTCTTATGTCATCCCACCCCCCCACCCCTTACATATGACTCATTAGTTTTAGGTCACCTGCTCCCTTAGTCAGGTGATTTCCCATGACAGCACCAAAGGGGAATTCCCTGTGTTCTGGTTCTGAGTAAATAGTGTTTAAACCCACATGAATTCTAGTACCAGACATCCCAAACAATCAACCTCTGGATTTCCACAGAGCATCTTATCCCAGTTAGCGGGGTCGTAATTCTCATTAAGGGGTTTTGTAGAATCTGCTCATATTTATTAATTCATTTAACATAGATTACTGAGATTTATATTTTCAAGCTATTTCTTCCACGATAAAGATTTGGTTTAGACGTGCCTTTATCAGATTAATGTTCTATTAGGAAAAACAGATGTCTGCTGCAGCACAGAGCTGATGTTGCTGCATTGGTTCATAATGGCAAAAGTCCAAAGGAGGTGGCTTCATTTTCTAGTTGTGCTGTGGTTTGTTGCATCTCTGCACCACATCTCACAGGATTTCTTCTTTTTACTGATGCCACTGAATTAACTGATTGTCCCTCTCTTTTTTGTCCTTTAACTGAAAACATTTACACTATTTTACTCCTATTAAAAATATATATTTCCTTATGTTCAGACTTAGCCCTTTGATAGACTGGTAACCTGTCCAGAGGTACTCTGCCTCTCGCCCAATGACAGCAGGGATACACCCCAGCACTCCTGTGACCTTTAAGAGAAAAAGTGGTCGACCTCTGACTTGACCTCCTGTGACGGGAGTTGGCATGACTAGTCGGATTGATTGATGCAGCTCTCTCCTGATCTAACTGTGTGTCACATTTTCTCCTGTCTAGCGGCTCTACAGGCCTTGAAGAGAAAAAAGCGCTATGAGAAGCAGCTGGCTCAGATTGATGGGACGTTGTCTACTATCGAGTTCCAGAGGGAGGCGCTAGAGAATGCTAACACAAACACAGAAGTGCTGAAGAACATGGGCTACGCCGCTAAGGCAATGAAGGCCGCACATGAAAACATGTAAGAGAAATATATAGAAATAAGTTTATTACAGGCATTTATAGTATCAGTCACTTT
The DNA here is from genome assembly GCF_900324465.2 of Anabas testudineus. Lineage (NCBI taxonomy): Eukaryota > Metazoa > Chordata > Actinopteri > Anabantiformes > Anabantidae > Anabas > Anabas testudineus. The sequence goes on along the minus strand of NC_046614.1, from coordinate 23,002,426 downwards.
ATGCAGGAGAAGAAATTAAAGTTAAATACATAACAACAGCATGTTTACTATTTCTTTGTGCCATCTCATTTCACAGGGACATTGACAAAGTAGACGATCTGATGGCAGAAATCACAGAGCAACAGGAAGTGGCTCAGGAAATCTCAGATGTCATTTCCAGACCGGTCGGCTTTGGAGAAGACTACGACGAGGTTAGAATAATTTGGCTTTAGCATTCAAATAAACTTTGAAGCTGGGAAACAGCCGTTGATCAGTCCGCTGATTAATCGGGTCGGTCCTTGACATTTCTAATTAATCAGCATTGATTGATGTCTGTTCTTATGCTCATTTAAAATGCCTGCAGACACATCTGCCGGCCTAACCCGGGAGCATTTCAACTGGAAATTACAGTGTGTGAATGTGTCAAAATATTTGGGTGCACTCGAGATCTGCAGATCTGAAAATACAGTTATGGTGTTAATGCTGCAGCCTTTTCTGTTTCTGCTCTCTGTGAAGTTGGAGCTTGTCTGTTGACTTCAGTCTTTATAAGTTTTTCAGATAGAAAAAATACATTTAAACTGGTTTGTGTTCAGGATGAGCTTATGGCTGAGCTGGAAGAGCTGGAACAGGAAGAGCTCGATAAAAATCTTCTGGAAATTGAAGGAACGGAGGACGTCCCTCTACCCAGTGTACCTTCTGCATCACTACCATCTAGACCAGGTATCACATCACAATTCAACACTTTGCAGCATACTTTCCATATTGCTTAAGTGAATTTAAGTTCATGATTTATTTCTGTTTGTTCTTTTTTTAGCCAAGAAGAAGGTGGAAGAAGACGAAGACGACATGGCAGATCTTGAGGCCTGGGCAGCTAACTAAACTAGCTTGCCTTGCTAGCTAGCACCCCTCTCCTGTTTGTCTCTTTGCTACCAGACTGGTCCTAGACATCAAGAGGAGAGACAGGAACTCTGGGCTGCTAGCATGCTGCTCTGTTTAAGCCTACATCCCAATATCTAACCATACTCCAACCCTGAAGTATGCACTTGTGCCTGTTTGCTGATTCCAAATAAAATGAACCCAGGCTTTTCTCTTCTCATTAATGTTAAGTACGGAAGCTCCGGCTACGAGTGCCTCTGTCTGTAAAGGGCATAGAAAAACAAATGTCAACCAAATGCCCAGCCCTGACAGCCTGTGTTTATGTATAATGTAAGGAAAAGGGTGCATGAATAAGCACTTGGTGCAGGATCGTGCAAGTGCATACTTCTAGGGAGGGGTGTATGGAGGAACAAGGCTTCTTTCTGGGAGGAATGTGAAGAATCAACAGATGTGTGGGGGTAAAAAAGCAAAAACAGAAAAACAACATGACTCAGCCATTTTTCTGCTTCCTGCGTTGGCATCTCTCTGCTCTTCTAAGATGACAATGAGCCTTCGTGCACGCCATCTCTGCTAAACTGCAGAAAAACAATGAATGTAGGTCTTTCTCAATGAAATGTCACCGTCAAAGGACAAAAGAGGAATGTTACAGTGTCTTAGCATTTAAGACGACACATTCTGTAAAGGAGCGATCCAGGGCTTTGATCCTACTAACATCTTTTAAGTTGGTGAGAAACTGGTTGTTGACTCATTAGATCAGGTAAATTTCTTAAATGTTGCATAATAGCAAGTGGAGAGCCAAATGAGTAAATTGGGTTAGAATTGGAGTAAACTGCTTGTTTACTAAAACTGTTAGTGAGCCAGCATCTAAATACAAATTCAGATGAACAGTGACATGCTCTGAGAAAATACTATATACGTTGAGTTCAAAGATAATGTGTGTGAGTGTGTGCTCTTTTTTTTACCTTTTGACACAGTGACCTCTTGTGAATAGTCAAATTGAGATGGTGAGTTGGGCTGTTCTTTTGTTTTTGTTTTGTTTTTTTCCATTTGCTCTTGGCTCACCTTTAGTAAAAAATCCACTTAAATATTGAATGATGAATGTGACACATGTTGGTTTCATGCTGGTCTTCACATTGAAACGATGATATGAGTGATCCCAAACTCTGTCCACTGCACTGCTACTTGTGGCTGTAGCTACTCTTCCCTCCTCCTATCAGCAGACACAATTAAGCATAAGTGGATTGGTTTGACCGGGAATTCCTCAGATTTCAATATAAACATGACCTTAAATAAATTAAATAGCAATTTAAAACTTTTGCAGGTTTTTGTAATGCAAACTTACCTTGTTTGTGCGTGGGTCAGTCCAAGTCTGGATTTTGAAAGACAGTCTTTCGTTTATTCTGTTTTTTTTTTTCCTGTTTTGCCTCAAATATCACTCATTCTACTTGACTGGACAGAAAGACAGTGTAACAGTCAGTTCTGCTCCCAGTGGTACAAAGAGGTTGGACGTTGGAGATATTCTGTTTGGCAGACATGTTGCTCTGTTGTTGATGTGGGGTTGTATATGGTTTATCTTAATAAAGCTGGGATTCAGTACACGTATCAGTACTGTTGCTTCCATAAATACTAATGATGAATCTCCGCTTTAAACCTTCATCTATCAGAAAACATCTGGAGCTTGGCTTCTTGTGTTTGTTGATACCTCAACATATGAACTTTCTTTGCAGTACTCACCTCGTGCCTTTGTAATGGTACAATGTAGGCTATGCTAACCTTCATATCAGAAAGAATCAGTGTGACACATTAGAGTCTTCAGAAGACATTTACATATTCCCCTTTACTTTACCTGTGTAATTAATGTGTTGTAGAACATTAATGTGGAGAGACGTAAAGACAACAGTTCATGGACACTTTCTACTCGTTCTAAAACAGTTTAAGAAAACCTGACTAAGGAGCTGGATACTTTTGTGAATAACACATTTGCATTTTGGATTTTCACTAAATGTGTTATTTACTAACATGTTTTCACTCTTTATGACATACAGAGTTATGCTATTAACTCAGTATTCATGAGGGAAATGTTGACTTCATCTATTTAAAATTAAATCTACAATAGCACATATTGTGCAAAAAGTAAAGGGATGTGAATAGTGAAGGGAAGTGGAAGTTATTGTCTTTATCTAACTAGAGAGTAAACATGACGGTGACTGGATTGAATCCACTTTTCATAAATTGACAAACAGCAGACATGACTTACCAACAATGGAGTCTGTGAAGAACCACAGAGGTTTGTTGGCCTCCACACACATCTCTCTCTCCTGGGTTGTTAGATCAAGAAGCAGCGGTTTAAACTTCAACCTATGCTCTTTGTTATGGTAAACATCCCAGCACATACCTCTGACCCGTGATACTCTTCCACTGGTTAATAAAATATAATCGTACTTTATATGATGACAAAAACAAATTTGCTAAGATATGTTTCCAGTGTGTGAAAACGTGAGTGCAGAATGAGTCATCAAACTATATTTTTATATTTTACAGGAAGAGAAAAGAGAAAAGACTTTCATATACTCAAAACATAATGTCTTTATGTAACATGATTTTAACTTGGAACATAGCACTTGGTTGGTTTCTAACCTGCACACATTACAGTCTAGTTTCATATGAGGTTATTGTGATAGTTCCCACACAAAGGTGGCATCATAAGGCCTTAACTGAACAATCAAATCAGCCCATAGTCTGATTATTAATTTACTTAACACACTGAAATGTTTCCATTGTACCAGAACTAGAGAGAAGTGGGGGTGTGCAGTTAAAGAGTCATGACCTTTAAACCCCAAATCCTTTAGCAGTCTCTGCATGTTTGCAGTTAACAGCAGAACATCTTGTTGATCCTTGCTCTCTGTTTCATGTGTGGCACAAAAGTGCTACTGGTCTGAGGTTTGACCTAGTTACCAGGGGTTACTTTTTTATTTATTTTAATGTTGAGTAACGGTGAAAATCTTCACGGTGGCTGTGACCTGTGGACGACAACTTCCTCCAGCTTCTGAAAATGTTTAACTGGAATCTAGACTCAAATTCACGAGACCTAAAACTGTACAGGTGACAGTCTGTAGTGGTCTGGGTCAAGACCACTTGAAACATGCTCTTAAATTAGCTGTAGTATAGTGTTTCTACCAGTGGACTGAGTTTAGCCTCTAGGTTGGTGTATTTCAAGCTGTTGGTAAAGTTACTAACCATTTTGTATTTAGTGTGTGGCCACTACAGTATTTGTAGTAGAAAAGTAGTTTAATAAGTGTTTTGGAAAAGTTAAAAAGTAAGTTCTTCATCTCTCTGGCTTCTCTTCAAATTGGTTTACTACCTAAACTGATTATTTTCATTATAACTTTTATAAGTCTTATCGTCCTATTTATGCAGAAAGTAAAAGAAATTCACAATAATATCTAAGTTTGTGAATATGGATATGTGATATACATATTTACAAACTTATACATAAACTTACTTGATTGACCTAACACTGCATCATATTTTATTAGTTTCTTCACTGAAGCAACTGCAGCTACATGTTACAATAAATAGTGGAGTGAAAAGAACAGCATTTTGTTCTAAAATGTGTATTTTGATGCAATACTCAAGTACTTGTGCCACAACATCAGCTGAATCCCAGTGATTTCAGGAAGTACCTCTCCACATGTCCGGCCACTGACTGTATTTAAGTATGTCAAATGTCAAATGTACATGTAGTCAAGTGACAGAACTTGCGTGAGGACCTTGCCCTCATGGGACACATTAAGTCTCTCTTCAGGTATAAGTAAGCCCTTTGTTTCTTAATTTTTAATTCCATGTTGCAACAGTCTTAACCGGCACACGATGGAACCAATTTACCTTATTTAGATTTAGTTATTTCTAACTTAATATCAGTAAAGTTTTTTATTTTTCTTGATTTATTGTTATTTAATGCAATAATCATTTTGCAGATGGTTTTCACCTTGCCTGCTAGTGTATGTTAAAGACGCAGAAGTAAAGAATTAATGTTCTATAATGTACAAATAACTTGTTGTTATGGATTACAAACAGGTCATTTGTGCAGCTTTGATTAGTAGGTGAATGAAAAGAGGAGAGGAGCCCACGGTTTTGTCTCAATTATTACAGTATTATTCATAAATGAATGAATAATAATGATACAAACACCTGTGTTTGTTTAACAATGTAGTTCAGAGAAGAAAAAGTTGCAGTACAACATGATGTTAGTACAAACTAAGGCTACAGAGCTGTGTGTGAAATAAATTGTGGTTCTGTAATATATCATATTCAAACTCAGCATAGAGTAGTCACCATCACCCTTCTCATCCTGGCAGATACAGAGGACCCATTAACAACTGACATGATAGAATTGTTACATCACTGGTTCCCACACTGTACTGTACATATCGGACATACTAATACCCGACAGGTACAAACCCACACAAGACCAGTCGTCTGGTTAGTGGTTTGGTTCCTCGTCTCTCTCAGCTACATGACACCATGCCCCAAATGTGCAGCCTGTCCACAATACAATTTCCTCACTGTGGGACTAATAAAGGTTTCTGTGTCTGGACTGTCACACACATTTGCACTTTGGTTTGTTTTCTTCATGACATTCTTTATATTGTCTGTTTATTGTTGAGCGTCCTTGAGAGCTACCAACCAGAAGTGACTGTCTTGTATACAGTACGTTAGCATTAGTGGCCAATAAAGCTGGTTCTGATCCTGATATGAGAAATATTCAAAGGACGTTCCTCATGATCTTTCCAAAGTTAAAGTTTAGGGATTAGTCCCAAGGCTCATTTAATCATAAGATTTTATAAGACTTTATTGTCATTGTATTCAATACAGTGGAGCTGCGTAAGGTGACTCTTTTCAAATGCAGCAAAAGAAAATTAAATTCTAGTTCTAATTCTAGTAAAAAGGCATTAAATAAAAAAAGAGATAGAGTAAATATAAAACATGTTTGTAATGTGTAATATGTATGTGGAGGTGCAGTTGGCCGGCCCACATCAGCCGTTAGCCAATGAAATCACTCATAAGCGGGGCGGGATCTGCTGCAGCCAATAGGAATCCAGCGTGGGTCCGCCCTGCTTCGGGTAAACTCGTGTGAACTTGGCTCCGACGATAAAAACCGAGTCGTCATGTTTCTGTCCCTCCCTCTCTGCTTCTGTCCGTCGGCCAGGCTGCCGCTGCTCTCAACCTGCCCGCGACAAAACACCAGAAAACAGCCATGTCTGAGAAACTTTCCTTCAAAGTCGGTAAGTGTCATGGTGTATCTCTTTAACTGTGCTCATAAGTGAAGTCTCGATGTGCAGCGTGGCAGTTTGCTAGCTAGCATTAAGTTTATTGTAGCTAACGTTAACGAGAAACTAAGTTAACGCTAACCTGACGCCTTTCCCAGAGCCGTGTTTAGCCTAAAGGCTAGTCAGCGATAAATCAAACAAATGTAAATAAATACAAGTGTAAAATGCTTAAGATGTATTTAGTCTCTATTCCCTTTGTTAAACGTTAGCTCTTTCTTCATTCTGTTGTTTACTGTTTTGCTAGCAAGATATGTGGTATGTGGTTAAATCGTAAGGTTTTATAGACTTTTAGCTAACGGGGTGTCATTTTACCTCCTAACATGTAAATTTCCACTTTTCGATGCTCTTAAATGACAGTTTTGATTCAAATGTGCGAATGAATCGACATGTAACTGTCGCACTAGCGCCAAACGTGGGCTTCACTGAGCAGAAACGCTGTCCACCGACTCTGGGGCTTGTAGTTCATCGTCGAAGCAGAAAGCGTCACTCTCATTGGCCCCGACTCTGTTTGCAAACTACAGTTCCCATAATGTCTGGCGCCTGAGCGCCAGGTTCTTCCTGAGTGACAGGAGCAGGCAGAGATTGAGCTGCACAGTTATAGTAGAACTACACGTGGTGTTCCTGTGATCTGTTATATTGTTATATATATATATATATTTGTTTAAGTGTTATTAACTTTAAATTAGAAAGTGGACTCTCTTACCCCATGCCTGTGGGAAAATTAAAGATAAATAACACAGGGACAGGTGCCATAGAAGCTTTGTACTAAAAGATTAGAAATGGAGAAATACATGTAAACCTAGTTCAACATATGGAAGATGACAATAATTGTAAATAATTTGTTACATATACATCATTATATACCAAATGTGACAACTGCTGTGAGCTATGCATGTGAAGCAGCTGGTTTTGGAGCAAGACACGTTACACAATGTTCTGCTTAGAGATAGCTCCAGGGCAAAGTCTGGATTCATGTTATGCATTGTCAGCTCAGTGACTGCTCACTCAAGACCTGACATGTATATTGATGCAGTATCACTCATTCACCAAAAGCAACACATCAGTCTCTCATGATGTGTGTCTCCAGTATAGTCAAAATGTTGTTGTGTTATTCCTTCATATTAGACACAATCAAGCAAACAGCTAAAAGTTAACTGGAGTCTCTGGTAGGATTTTATTATTATACAGGTCAGATATATCTTGGGACTCTTGGGATTCATCTGAAGTTTGTAGTTAACCCTGCACAGTGGACTTTTAGCTACTTTACACTGACCCCACTGTGAACTTCCTCTCCTAATCCCCTCTGACTGGGTCATTCAGTCTAGTGCTGTTTCAGCACATTTATTAAGCTGAGGTGTGTGTTTAAACAGGTTGTAGCCTCTATAGTTGTAATTGAGGGCGCTTAGTGCTTTGATACTTCCATTTTACACCCTGATGTCTACCTGCAGCATTATCTATGAGCATAACACAGAGTGATTCATTTTCTGTTTCTGTGCTTCTGTTTAAATTCTGCTAATCTCCAAACTGAAGTGAAGAGATTCGTTTAATCAGTGTAAATATCTATCTGATCTATTTTTTTTTCTCCATCTGTGAACTTTGTTGGTGGCTAGATGATTTGAGTAAATCCACAGGGGGGATTTACAGCAATATAGCATTGTGCAATCTAATTAAAAGACCCAGCTGTGTGCCCTAATTCAATGAAGCATAATGGACGTTGGATAAAGCACTGTGGATTTTAGCCAAGAAGATACAACAGGTGTGGTGCTGAGCTTGTTTCATAGACGTGATCAGCAGTTGTATTGGGAAAAGCACATTTTGTACAAAGCTTGAATACAACAAAGTGCTTCTGAAGGAACAAGAAATGAAAATGGCAATAAGCCAAGGTTTTGCAGTGTTGTTGTGCTATCCACATAAACTCTTGTAGCTTTGTCTTCTGCTGTGCTTGTTAGGTTTTGAATTAATGTCATAAAGGTTTTGTATGATTTTAATTATTAGAAGTTGAGTTTCCAATCCAGTTACGATGCATCAACAGTTGTTCCTTATGCACTTGTTCTGACACGTTTAAGATGTGTACTCACAGAGCCGCTTAGTCACTTCCAAATAAGATAAAAAAAGTTTGGTGAATGATATCAGCTATGGACAAAGTACATTTTTAGTTTACTTTAGTCATTCTCCTGTGTTATTACAGTATTATTCATGCGTAGTATTACAGTGATTTAGTGAGAACATGTTCACCACTTGCCAATAAAGCTCTAAAAACTGCACTTGCAAATCAGCAAAAGCTACAGCACCTGTCTAGAGGTGAAGAAAGAATGACTGTACAGACAGACTGATGACCACAGCACAAATCCCTTGCTGTGTAACAGCTGTGTATGTGTGGATTTTCCCAGGACAGCAACATCTAAGTTAACAGGGAGAAGGTCACTCTGTCTCATGTTAGAGACGCAACATTTTACTTGCATCAAGGAAATGCAGGTCAAGATTTGTTTTCTCAAGACTTTTCTATTTAAATTACGGCACACTGTATTTGCTGCGTGTTGGGCGATGGTCTTTCAAGTAAGATGGCCTTATTTGCAAAATCTGTCAGCTTTACAAGATCAGTGGTTCAGCAGAACTGTTGATTGTAACTCACATTGTTGTTTAACTTCAACATCCTGCTGTCTCTCCTAGCTGACATCAGCCTGGCCGAATGGGGGCGAAAGGCCATCGAGATTGCGGAGAATGAGATGCCCGGTCTGATGAAGATGAGAGAACTGTACGGTCAGACTAAGCCTCTGAAAGGTGCCCGTATTGCTGGATGCCTCCACATGACCCTGCAGACCGCCGTACTAATTGAGACCCTCACTGCCCTCGGAGCTGAGGTAACATTTATCCACACAAAGAGCATCATCTGATCCCACTGTAACAACGGGGGTGACATACAATCTGCCAGCTTAAATTGCAGGAGTTTACTTTTATGGACACATTTTTCATTGGAGCTTTTAGTTCACTTCCAGCTCTGTGGTGCAGTAGTAATTTCTAAGCAAGGGGAATGAATGGTATTAGCTTAGTTTTTTGGACAGTACCATTAGAGGAAAAAGGATGAGATGAAATCCTTTTCATTTTTAAGTCCATCATACTCTCTCAAAAGATTGAGAAATCACTTCGTTTCCTCTAAAATGTGCTGACATCTTCGTTGTACATTGTCTAGTCAAGTCAAACTTTTCTAGTACAACAATAATCTGCTTAGAGACCAAAGTGTGGCCGAGTTATTCTTTCTTCCCTATTGGCTTATTGTCGATTCATGTGAATGATTAAAACAGTCTGTGTGAAATATCAGGCGGTTGACCAAATCAGCTGACTCAGCATAACTGTGTGTAGATTAGTCAAATAGCCTTTTCAGTGAATTTAGTCTACTTTGTGAGCAGAGCTGCTCTGTATGACTTTGTGTTGAAGTACAACACACAATTTTCTCTCCCCCACCGATTGCCAAGGCCAGTGTGATTTTGCTCGTCACGCTAGTTTGGTCTGCCTGACCAGGACTAGTCTGCTCCTGCAGCCTCAGAACCGACAGAATAAATCACAACCAGCTCCCAGCCTGGGTTTCTTTTTAAATAACTTGATTTGCTTTTCTGTGGATACAAACTTGGTTATACTCATCTTAATATTTTAAAAGGCGACTTTTTTCTGTGTAGGCATGTCAAGTTGGAGGAAAACTCATCTTATGATACTTAATTGTCTAGTCAGCTCTGAATATTAATTTAGGACTGCTGTACTGAGTTTTGAACACTAGATAGCAGTGTGAGACAGATTTGATTTCCAATACAGTAGCAGTTAATTTCTGCTCTGAAAAATAATCAAACACAATTTATTTATTTATTTATTTTTTGTTTCCACAAATTGTTCTGTCCTGTTTCAGAAAGTTAGAAAATGACCAGAACACACTTCCTTTAGCCAGACAGCCCTTAAGATATTATGTTTTTTATTATAATGTTGTGTTTTTTTTTTTTTTTTTTTTTTTTTTTTTTTTTTTTTTAAGTCTCAGCTCTTGTTACTCTTTTCTCTTTCCCCTGAATTTGTCTTCCTCCGTCCTCAGGTTCAGTGGTCAAGCTGTAACATCTTCTCCACCCAGGATCACGCTGCTGCTGCTATTGCCAAAGCCGGCATTCCAGGTGACACCTGCAATCTCCATGCGCATATATTTTATTGATGATTGATAACATAATAACATAACTTTCAAATGTTCAAATGAAGTCAGAACTTTAATTAGACAGTTAAATGCTTTACTGCCCCTTGAGGCGTTGCAGCCCAACTCTCAGTGTTGCAGCTGTGTCATAAGGTGGCAAAGAGAGACTGGTGGTAGTCTGCACTGAGACTCTACAACACGCCGAGGGCTCGGAGTGAATCTCGCCACCAACAATTTGTATGTTTTGTGCAGACTTGTCAGTACCACTGTGTCTATATTGAATTTACTCATGTCCCTGCAGTGTATGCATGGAAAGGTGAAACCGATGAGGAGTACGTGTGGTGCATCGAACAAACTCTGTACTTCAAAGATGGTCAGCCCCTCAACATGATCCTGGATGATGGAGGTGACCTCACTAATCTGGTCCACCAGAAGTACCCCAAACTGCTGGCAGGTTGGTTTGTTCACCCACATGCACTAGTTTAAGTAGCATTTAGAAAGGATGTGTTTTTTTGCTATGTTATTACCAGGTTGATTAGCGATTCCTTATTAGCAATGTCTGCCCTGAAACTGTTGGTGGTTGTTGTTACTCATAAAATGATGGTGACCAGACATTTATCATACACTTACAACTGGTATGAGATAAAACAGGAGACTTAATTTTCTTAAGTTTCCAAATACTGAATAAATATATTCACTAATTTATTTGCACATTTATGAACAAATGCTTTACTGCCCCTTGAGGCGTTGCAGCCCAACTTTCAGTGTTGCAGCTGTGTCATAAGGTGGCAGAGAGAGGCCGGTGGTAGTCTGCACTGAGACTCTACAACACAACTGAGGGCTCGGAGTGAATCTCACCACCAACACTTAATTACACAGCATGTACAGTAGCAGTATTTTACATTCAAAACGCTAACTGATCTAATATTAATGGACAGACTATGATACTGCAACCTACTAAAACCACCAGGTGGATTTAATGTTGTGGCTGATTGATGGATGTTTCACGTTATTGATGGGCTGTGCTCACAACTGAGGTAATTTTGTGGTTTCAGGTATTCGTGGGGTGTCGGAGGAAACCACGACAGGTGTCCACAACCTGTACAAAATGCTGAAAAAAGGCGACCTGAAGATCCCCGCCATCAACGTCAACGACTCTGTCACAAAGGTAACTAGCCTGCGACTTTAATCCTTTTTAATTGCTTGCTGTCATGTCAGAAATCTAAAAGTACTAATTAGTGACATATAACTTGTAAGTTGATGAAAAATTTCCCAGCCATTTGTATTCAGTTTTTATTTTCTAGCTGACTTTGTAGTTTTATAATGTCAGCACATTATGATTGTTATGGTAAATAAAGACCTGTGTCAGTGTGATCGCTAGGGTCACTAGTGGGACCTCATCTGTCTTCCCCTTTAAAAAAGGTTGATATCATGTCTTTGTCTTCCCCCTGCAGAGCAAGTTTGACAATCTGTACGGCTGCAGAGAGAGTCTGATCGACGGTATCAAGCGTGCCACCGATGTGATGATTGCTGGTAAAGTTGCTGTGGTGGCGGGCTATGGTGACGTGGGTAAGGGCTGCGTCCAGGCTCTGCGTGGGTTCGGAGCTCGCGTCATTGTCACAGAGATCGACCCCATCAACGCCCTGCAGGCTGCCATGGAAGGTGGGCAATAAAACCACATACTTCTAAACACCAAGTGCAAGCCTTGTTTTTGCCGTAGCCGCTGATTGTTAACATCAGAGAGACAGAACGGTTTCATTGTCAGAATCCAGTCTTCTATCATTAATTATTATCATTAAAACCTTTTTTATTTATTTTTTTTCCTTTCTGCAAGACAAGAGCTTGTCTATCCACAATTTAACCCTCTTGTTTTCACTGTTGCTCTGTAGGCTATGAGGTCACCACCATGGATGAGGCTAGTAAGGAAGGAAACATCTTTGTCACCACCACTGGTTGTGAGGACATCATCCTGGGACAGTGAGTTCATGCAGCTGAGCATGATCTTTGTGTGCATTTGTCATTTGTCAGTATGTTTAAATCATTCAGGTATCACAGCTTGAATTGAGTGTCTAATTTTACTCAGTAACAAGTTGTATGTTGTTTGTTGTGCGTGTTCACCTGCAGCCACTTTGAGAACATGAAGGATGATGCAATCGTCTGTAACATCGGTCACTTTGACTGTGAGATCGACATGAACTGGCTCAACAAAAACGCTGCAGAGAAGGTCAACATCAAGCCTCAGGTAGGAAGAACTGAAACGGGTTTTATGTGTCAAATGTTGCCTGGACACTTTTATTCTGGCTTAATCAGTCTGGTTTAACTTGTTCTGTTATAATAAGACACTAGTGATCTCCTGTGCTTTGGAACATGAATGACCATAGACTAGAAGTAATTCAACTTCAACCTGATCGATATTTGGATTAAAAATAGACTTTCTTCCTGAACCTGCTGCTCTTTTAGCTGAACTTTTCTTCTACAGTTGCACTCATCGCAGCAGTAATTCCTCTTCTCCTCAGGTCGATCGCTATCGTTTGAAGAATGGGAATCACATCATTGTCCTGGCTGAGGGCAGACTGGTCAACCTGGGCTGCGCCATGGGACACCCATCCTTCGTCATGAGCAACTCCTTCACCAATCAGGTACAGTTTGACTGTATGTGCCAGAGAAAGGAAAATTAACTTTTAATACATGCTGTGAAAACGGGATAGATGACTTTACTGTGGGATGCCAGTTAAGAGAAACATTATATTTTTGAATTGATTTTTATAGTCTTGACATTGATATAATAACTTTGGAGTGTGAGGATCATCACCTTTCTTTTCCTGTAGGTGCTGGCTCAGATCGAGTTGTGGACGAACACTGCCAAATACCCCCTGGGAGTCTACTTCTTGCCAAAGAAGGTCAGAATTCACTATATAATAATATACTTTATTTTCTGCAGTGCAGTAAATTGTTTCAAAACTGTCTGGATATGACAATTTGAACTCCAGTGCTCTTATAAAAGCACAAATATAGGCTGAATCAAATGAGGTGTTCTTGATGTCTATTTGGAAACATATTTAAGGCGGAGTTGTTCAGGGACTTCCAAACTGCATCTTCAAGATAAAGATTCCTTAATTCTATCCACTGTTTACATCGGTCTCTAATCTGTGAGATGCCATCTATGTACACTGTGTCCTAAAACTTAATCGGTTAATCATTTCCCTAATTTGAGAAGCGAGTAGTAGTGCTGAAGAGAACGGTTATATACAAGTGTTAAAAGCCAAGAGATAACCTGACGCTTTAAAGAGTCAGGTAGAATCTTTCTCTCCATCTAAGATGGATCTGTGCACAAACCAACTGTACGCTTCTCTCTTTTCTAAACAGCTGGATGAGCAGGTGGCAGCTGCCCATCTGGATAAACTGGGAGTGAAGCTGACCAAGCTGACGGACAAGCAGGCCAAATACCTGGGTCTACCCACTGAAGGGCCCTTCAAACCAGACCACTATCGCTACTGAGCCCCCTGTTAGGCTGAGGAAGAGGAGGAGAAGAAAGAGGAGCAGGAGGTGTGGATAGAGGGGTGTTGGTGTTTTGGTGTAGCAGGGTTTGGTAGGTGGGAGCACTTGAAGAGCTTGGCCAGGCTGCACTCAGAGCACTATGTTTGTTTTACCAAATCTCAGCTTTTTATGGAAACAAAGACGTAGACAGTTTAGTCTTTCCCCACTTAAACAACATTAAAAAAAACTAAAGACACATTTCAAGTTTCATCTTGTGCTGATCCATGGGATTTGGCACGGCTTGAAACCAGCACCGTGTAACTAAAGTGAAGTAATCTACCATTCTGCTGGTGTTGAATGGCCCCATACAACTGCATCTATCCTGAGCTTCATTCAGCTTTATAAGGGAACATTTCAGGAACATGCTTAGGTTCTTAAACATTTTCTTTTAAAAACGTACTATTCAAAGAAACATCCCACCGTGTTTTAGCTTTGTCTCACCCCCACCCTCATCTGACACACCAACGTACACTGAGACCTTCTGTCCTCAGTCGTCTGTCTCCTCAGTTTCTCATCGACACTCTTCTGAAACGACATCAAGTGCTACTGTGACTGTTAAACAATAAGACGCTTTCTCTGTCATTCCCTCTCCATTCATGGAAAAAAAAAAAACATTTTTCTATCTCAGCGCTTCTCTCCGACTCGTAATGGTTCAAGGAGTAAAACCTTCTTCTGTAACACAACGAATCAAGACAAACGGTTCTGTGTACAGCTGCCTTATTCCAGTGTGGTGTTTGCATTAATGTTGCTGTGTCAGCACTTAAAAAAAAAAAAAGCTGAGCGAGAAGTTGAGACGCTCAAAGTGCATGGTGTTACTTGGTGTTAACTACTACACCAGGTTGATTGGTAAAGAAGAGCTGCGCTGCCAAAGGAACCACCAAAGCACATCATGTTTTTTTACCTGATTTGTAGAGTCTTAATCTTTCTGTTGCCTCATCCTCCTTTTTATTGTGATTATTTAAATTGACTTGAAGGGCCAACACGTACAACGGCCCCTAATTCTTCTCATCTCTCACTGTAGCTGAATGTAAACAGATCAGGGTGAAGGTCCAGTGATAGCTGTTTTTCCTCAATGGTTCCAGCCTGAAGTACAGAGTTCAGCACTGCCTGTAGACGATGGATGTTGAAAATGTCAAGTGTGACAATGGAAAAATAAAAAATGTTGACTTTACGTTGTTTCTTCTCATATGGTTTGGGGGCAAGAAACATCCCACTGTGGAAATGCAGGTAAAGGTGTACGCCACTCACACTGAACTCAAAGAGATCAACAACAATGATCAGCGTTGAGCTCTGCAAACACCAGAACATGGAGTTGGTGCATTTAACTGCGGTTTCATGTTTAGATCTGATCTCTATAGTGATACATTACAAACGGAATCATCGGTGTCTGGGCTCCAGAATCCAAACAGACCAGAGATCCCAGCTGAAAAGCTCCAATAAGATTTTCTACTGTAAAAGACCTTCAGGCTTCAGTCGGAGCTTCTATTTTATTATAAAAATCGAGTTAGCCAACGAAACCTAAACCAGATGTCAGACCAGCAGAAGTCATGCAGATGTAAGCACTAAAAGTCATTTCCAGAACCACTCAGAGGTGGGATGGAAGGACTTTGTCCTAAAATAATATGTGTGCATGTGAACACTGAGATGTTTGTTTTGTGTAACCGTTCCTCCTGGTCTACTGGACATGAAGGGATCATTCCCCAGTGCACTTCCAGTGGAAGTGAAGGGCATCCAAATCCACATCCCTCTTTTGGTTTCTCTGTTGAGCTACAGTAGAAGGTCGGCAACAGAGCGGTAATTTTGTATTATAAAAGCTGCAGCTTGAAAACCACTTTTAACTTGGATGGTTGAAGCCTTACTTGTCACCTTACAAACATTATTTGTGCAGCATCTTTATACATTAAACTGCAGTGCTATACTAGTGACTTTCAAATTGGAAGTGGTTCAGAATTGCTTATAAAATATTTTACTTTAAAAAGTAGCAGGAAAAGTTCAGGAAATATTCATCAGGCTTCAGCTTTACTTTTTCAGTTTTACTACACTAATTGCCCCAGTAGGTGGCAGTGTGTGTTCTGTATAGTTCTTATTGCGTACCATTGTGGACACAGCATACTGTAAAGAGTGTGTGTGTGTGAGTGTGTGTGTGAGAGTGTGTGAGTGAGACTGTTTTAGGATGTATGTATTATAAATAATATGGCAAACATGGCTTTGGAAGATTGAACTGCTGAAGCAGGAGTAGACATTAGCC
Source organism: Anabas testudineus (assembly GCF_900324465.2). Lineage (NCBI taxonomy): Eukaryota > Metazoa > Chordata > Actinopteri > Anabantiformes > Anabantidae > Anabas > Anabas testudineus. Next base: position 22,986,291 of record NC_046614.1, on the reverse strand, counting down.
AGTACGGTTATGACCTCTGGTCTGGTGAGGTGGTCCCAGTTAGACCAGTAACAGCGAATTTCAGTGAATAGTTGGAATCACTGGATCAACTTGCAGCACTGAGGTAAATCTATAAGGAGATTTTTGTGTAAACTGCACATTTCATGAGAACAAGGAAATGATTTCTGCTGTTTGGTTGGAAGTTCTCTGGCAGAACACATGAAATAATCTACATTTTAGGATGAATAAGGATGAGTGTGAGTGCAGACAGGACTGTTACCACTGTCAGTTTGCTGTCGTCACAGTGACCAGAAATCCCATAACTGCCTACAGTGAAGAACAGCGAATATGACACAACAGCTTTCACAAGGCCTGATTCCTCTGTCGAACCTAGTTCCAAAAAGCTGCAAATGATATAACGGAAGCACAAGACAACGTTATCAAAGCAGCAAACTCATTTTTAGGTAAAACTTCCATTCACACTTAGATGAATAATGTATATGTGGCTTTGTCAAGTATCAGGTTTCCCTCGTATTTCATCACGTTTCCTTGTTGCTTTTATGAGACGCAAAACAAAACAGCTAATATCAATGTTGGCAACTGAATGTATTAAGAAATCCAAAAGCTTCAGTGGCGGTTTCCAAACTACTGAGTGACATGGATACAGTGGTAAGAAAAAGTATGTGAAGCTTTTGGATTAATACTTTTCCCACTGTCACTGAAGTTTTTAAGGTTTTAAGAGATGAAAGATCAGAATTTATTATACGTTATTGATTTAGGCACAATATATTTGTTAATACTCTTGACTCAGATGAAGCTCGGATCATGTTAATGTAGAAAACCATGAAATTCCATAAGGTTCACATACTTTTTCTTGCCCCTGTACACTCCGGGATGCATAAAATTGGCTTTGCTTGAGACGGATGTATTTAAACCTTTTAAATTTTATACATGTTTGCGATGCCAATTTTCATAAAGTGCTTGAGTAGAAATATTTTGCTGTCAGCAATGATTATTAGTTTGTCAATGTTAAGATTAGCATCAGCATTTGCTTGCGGTCGTCCCACAACAATTAGGACTGTAGTGTATTGTATTTTCACTGTCAGTTCATTTTATGCTGCTCCAGGACAAAACTCAACAGTTTAGCTGCTGCTTCCTTGTTTCCGGTTTGTCATGTCATGTTTTCAAGACTGAATTCAGCTGATGCTCTGCCTCACAGACGAGGACTAATCATTGGGCAAATTAAGGTAAACTGGACATAATGAGAATTTAAAAAAATGCATCGTCTAACGAGACAAATGTAGTGTGTTCCTTAATCTTCTCAACTTTATTTGCTCCATTTCACTTTGAACGAAATTTAAAATGATTAAAAGTCTGCCTGAAGTTCAAAGCAACAGCTCTATGTGATCTCATGGTTCACGGCCATTTGTCATCTTGACTTTACTGTTGAAGCTGCAGTTCTATACAGGAGAGACATCAGAGAAATAGTAGAAATAAAATGTAGTGCTGATGTGACCAGGCTACCACGATACATGTCGACATGCTGTACCAGTCAAAAGTGGAGCAGCACCTTCTCCTTTTATTTCAACATTAATAATGAGGTATAAAAAGTTTTAAAGGTCTCAGAATATGTTTTACATTTTTGATTCTTCAAAGTAGACTCCTTTTTCCTGGATGACAGCTTTACATTCTCTCAGTCACCTGAAATAGTTTTCCAACTTTCTTGAAGGGGTTTCTCGGAGGTGTTGAGTACTCGTTGGCTCCTTTTCCTTCACTCTCCGCTCCAACTCGTCCCAAACCGTCTCAGTTTGATTAATAGCAAGTGATTGTGGAGGCCAGGTCTGATGCAGCTCTCCGTCACTCTGCTGCTTGGACACATGACCTAGAGGTGTGTTTGGTTTCAGTCTGTTCGAAAACAAATGGTCCTAATAAGTGTAAATTTCGAATAAGTCACCAGCAAAGCCTCTTTTGCCTCTGTACCCACTCTTTGCACAAGTCAACTGATAATTTAAAACACATTAGACTTTTGACAAGGAAGTCTGTGAATTGAAAGGTGGGATATTTAAATCAGTTTAGTTATACATCACATCATTCAGTTACAATGTTGTGCAATGTAAAAAAATAATACAAATAAAGAACAAATCACTGGAGCAGTGTGTTTAAACCTTCGACTGGTAGACTCCTAAAAACAATAACATGGCAAATATAAAAAAATATAGAAAATGAAAAGGCTCATGAATAAGATTCCAGAGGCATGCTGGTTACTCAAACATTCCCTTTGAGTAGACTCTTAAAATGTTTATTACTGTGTTTAGAAGATATGCAGAGGAAGGAATTAGTCTTACAATCTGATGCAGAAGATGACATAACCTGATTTCTAAAAAGAGATTTTCTTTGCCAGAACCATCAACTGGGTTATTGGTTTATATTCACTCTGGCTTTAATAAAAGCAGCAGGTTTCCACCACAGTAAAAACACAAGAGGAGGGGATCCAGACCGTCCATGGACGCGCCTGCTGTTTTTGTACAGTAACATTTTGGTCGTAGACAGAATTCAGTCAACAAAAGCAATTTAACATCGAACTGCATTTTTTAGAGTTTTCAAAGTCGTTCACTTTGAGAAAATGACCTCCACCGACTTTAACGAGCCTACAGGGTTTTTAGCAGCTAGTGTTAGTTTGTGGATCAGTGTTGGTGGTTTAGTTTCCACTAAATGTATTAGTAAGTAAAAATGGTTCTATTTGTTACACTGAGAATCTATTTTGTGAAACCAGTGACCAAAATCAAGTTGTGGAATTTTCTAAAGATCCCACAAATAATGTCAACTAATTGGCCATTTTGTAGTATATAGTATTTCACTATGGATGCTCTAGGCTTTATTTAGAACATCAGTTGGTATATGTTGTGCAAACAGTAGTAGTTTTACTAACAATTCATAACTTCAAGACCTGCAGGTCCTTTAACAAACACCATCAAAAGCTATAATGAGGACCATCCCAAGAAAATAATCGTTTTGCTGCACAAGATTATTTTAAGGTTAACTGACTCGGAAATTAGAAATTAACAGCGCCTCTGATTAGACCCACATCAGTGCTTTCCCACTTTTGTTGTCACCCTGTGCCATTTATTCAGAATTGAAGGAGAACTGAACCACCATGGCGACCACAACATCCTGCAGCAACACGCCATATCATCTGGTTTGTGCTCAGCAAAACCATCAGACAAGGAGAGTGTGATGAGGGCTGGATCAGATAACCTGGCCTCCACAACCACCCAGTTCAGATGGTTTGGGATGAATTGAGCCACAGAACGAAAGAAAACCAGACAAGTGCTCGGCATATGTGGGAGCTCCTTCAGAGCTGTTCCAGGGGCCAGCTATAGAACTGATGCATATGCTTTTTCCACACACAAACTGGTTTGTATGAACTGAATGTGTGGGAGGAACGTGCACATCTCACGCATACTTCAGATCATGTGTACAGTTTTCTACAAGCAGCATGAATTAAATGATGTTTAAGATGGTAGACTAGATCGGATAGCCACTCTGATACTGACCACGCACTACGAGAACTGTCTTTTTGGAAGCAGCAGCTCTGGTCCAGTCATCTACTCATCACAAAAAGTCCCTCCCTTAGCAGACAAAACACTATAGTGAAGTTACATAAACATTATCTGACCATGCACAAGTTTCTTTGTTTTTTCCGTGAGTAGATTCTGCGGCTCAGGGCTGTTATGATAAAGACTTAAAATAAAAATGCTTTGTCAGAATCAAAAAAATGTGCATTTCTGCACAAATGCTCATTATGTTGTGGCAAAAGCCGTGCCAGGTTTACCAGCCTGTAGTTTGCTTTGGGCATCAGCATCCTCCCTGTCTTATTTCATAGGTATCATCTGAAATGGGAATTTCTCTCGTCTCAGCAGTGCACATCAATCAACTATCACTTGCTGAGGTAAAGGTAAATCTGCTCTGATGTCAAGTCCAGATGTGTTGTTGCAGGTGTATTTTAGGTAGGAATTATCTCTTAAAATCACCATATTCCACATTTTGGTCTTTGATTTCTGCTCTGGTGTGATGAGTTTCCTTTTCCACTAAAGTTTGTTCTCTCTGTTTTTCTATTTGTTTTTCCATGATGTTTTTAGTGTATGATCATTCCTACAACATATTCTGTTGTCTTCTGTAGCAGGATTCATTCAGGATCACTTTGTTACAAAGTTTGACCTCATACTTTCATATGATGATGATGATGATTATTATTACTAGTTATTACTATTACTAGTTCTTAAATGTAGTTGACAAATTGAATTATTGTATTGCTATTGTTTGTAGAATAAAAGAATTTAATTCATTTTAGAAAGAAGGAGGCTGTAACATAATAAAATGTGGAGAAAGTAAAGGCCTGTGAATACTTCCTTGATATTTTATATTAGTTTTAGTCAAAATAGTGCATAGAACTCAATTGTAGTTTTTTAGTACTTACTTTACTAGTAAAGGTTTCCTTTCAATATGCAGTTATGAACTTATGATTGGTGAAATAAAGATGCGAAAACAAAAGTAAGATTAACGGCACCATTTATTTTTTTCCTTTTATCTAATGCACATTACTGTTTATGACAGCAAAAATATTTTTAAAAGTACAGTATGAAAACATTGATGTATACAGCACCCTTAAAACAAACATTCAACACATCCATGAATGTCTTTAAAATTCTTAAATCTGCCAATAGATAAATAAGGAAAATTAAGGATCTAATAAATGTCTGAATCGCTCAAAATGTTTTGGGAATTCATGTAACTCTTATAGTTTGGACAATAGAATCTGGGGATCAAATTAATTCTGACTGTTACTTTAATCTTTATACCAAACTTAAACCTCATTTGAAATTTAACATTATGTGAATGTTCTTTTGGTGCCTGTGTTACATAGTCTGAGTGTATTTGCTTGCTCACTGGTGGTGAATCACAGAGGTTTCAATCTGGTCAGTTCATTTTGACAGTTTTTTTCTAAATGCTAAACCGTCTGACATTAAGCGTTGAGGAAATCGTGGCTGTTGCAGTGGGGCTGAGTGGGTGTAGTTATCCGTTTTGAACTCCTACACCCACTAAGTACACCGTCCCGCTCACTGTCACTTCTCTGCTCACAGCTTTCGGTAGTCCCATTGTTCGTTATGTCTCTCAGAGTGTTTTGTTGTTGTTAGCTGTGAAGGAAAATCAACGTAACTTTTCCCAAGACAAAACCATAAAGTTGCCACAAGTAGTGATTTTATAACGACTGCTTTTTCAGAGCGAAGCGGGTCAAACCCTAGCTAGAGGTGAAACTTTAATTTAGGAAATTCATACAGTTTTACAGTACATGACCATTTATTGTCCCTCAGCTTTCAGTAATAAAATACCAGATGATGAGACAAACACTCAACCCGTACACAGCAGCTCCACTGCAGAACAACTGAATGAGGATTTGTAAAGCTACTATTGTCATCAGTTAGTTCCATAAATATTTTTGTAATTGAATTACGCATACTAGACAGCTGAGTGCTTTTCTGTGTGGAGTTTGCTTTATCTTCCCGGGTCTGACAAGACATGTAGTTAGTGTTAATGGCTGACTCTAAATTCCCCATAGATGTTAATGAAGTCTGTGTCTAAATGTCAGCCCGGTGACAGCTGGGATATTCAAAGATACACCCAGTGGGTCCAACGAGAGGGTAGTAAGGTTGTATTCAGTTTGACAACAATGTACAAATTCAGTATTACTACAGCTACCACACTGGTGGGAAACTTTATTGAAAAAGTTATGTCTTTGGAATCTGAAACGATCTGTTACAACATAGCACACATCTAGTGGTCTGTGGATGGGGAAATTTAGCCAGTTTCCGTTATTTCAGCACACTAAATGAGGCCTAAAAGGTCCAAGGATTTCTGTGAGGTCAGTCCTGCTGCATGAGCTGGATCCCCTGAAGTTCACATTTGTTCTCTCGTTAAATAGGGTCAGAAAGAAACTCTTTTTGGTTGGGTTACAAAACAGACCACACAGGACTACATGGCGGATTAGCATCCAGGGCTGGTAATTTGCTTAATGGAGCATCCAGGTGACCCTCATTAACTCAGGCAGAAAGCTGTATTTACCAGGTGCTGGCTCTGAGTGTGTGAAGCCATGAAGCTGATGAAAACTGTTTTTCCTCTCACAGTACTGCCATGTTTGGTGTTTTGATTAGACGTCAAATCTGAAATGTTAGATTTATAAATTTATATCTGAAATCACAGAATTGGTCTCCATTACGTAATGAAGCCCACTTTGGGAGGTAGAGTTGGGTCCATTGGACATGAAGGACACACCTTTGTGTCTTTCAGAGAATCCAGCTCCTGTATTGAAACGTAGTGAAAGAGTGGAAAAACTCTGTAACCTGTCACATGATACGAAAGCCGCCCTCAGGAGGAGCTTTTAGTGAGGCCTTCAGGTCTGGACAATGTTTTTAGACAGCTCATTATTCTTCCCACCAGAGCTAAATCTGCAGCCAAACTGGCATTCGTCCTCACATCTTGGCTGCTGTACGTTCCTCTCTACCCAAATACAACTGTCAATGAATGAAGACCGTGTCCTAAAGGTTGTTATCGGCATAAAACAACCAATGTAAATACAGAGCAAACTCAGACACGTGTATAATTATGATAAAGGCAGAAATCCAGTAAACTACAATGTTCTTGCAGTGTGAGAAACTGAGAACGCCAATTAATTTAGTTTTATTCTTTCTTATAACCTGAGGAGGTGCACTTTTCAAAGGAGCCCCATTTTATTTCAGTGTGGGTAAATCCTCAAAATGAATCTACAAAGTGGGTTGTTGACTTACCAAAGAATTTGTTTAACATATGGTCCTACCTGGTGGTGCAATGTTGTATCTGCTCAGTGTGAAGTTAAATTAAAAGGCTTGAAGGAGAATAAACTGAGCAGGTTGTGCAGATGTTTTAAGTCTAAAAAACTGTTTCAGTAAAAAGTTCTGACAACACAACAGCACAACTCTCACGCACCTCATCACACGCTGCATTCCTCTGCATCCAAACCCGTCAGCCCAATTATAATCAAGTAATAACACACAGATATTTGAAGCTTCGAATGTCTGCAATTCACTAAAATCCCCTAATGATGATTTTAAACAATAAATTGTCCTCACAAACAGATACTCAGTAGCAGTTGCAGTGTGTGTGTGTGTGAGAGAGAGATTGCAAAGGTCACAGCTGAAACATCTACAGTGTCAATAAAAAGTATGTGAACCTTTTGGAATTAATAACTGGTTGCAATAAACTCAACCAGGTGCTTCCTGTAGCTGTGGTTGTGTGGCTCTCTTCAAGTCATTCCATAGCATCTCTACTGGGTCTGGGCTCTGACTTGACTTTTGTTTATCTGATGCCATTGTGTTGTGGACTTTGTTTGGTGTTTTGGGTCATTGTCCTGTAGCATCACCCAACTTCTACAGTTTCAGCTGTTGTAAAGACATTCTCACATTATCCTGAAGAATTTTTTATACACTCAATCACAGAAAGCTGGTCAGGCCCTGATGCAGCAAAGCAGACCCAAATAATGATGTTTCCTCCACCGTATTTTACGGTTGGGGTGATGTTTTTATGATGATATGCTGTCCCCTTTTTATGCCCCTTTTCATGTAGTGTTGTGCGTTCTTTTAATTAATGCAATGAAATTCCAAAGGATTCACATACTTTTTCTCTCCATTGTATGTGGGCTGCATGGTCTGAAGTTTTTCAAATTAGTTTTTCCTTCTACAGTTTTCTCTGCTCAAACCTCATAGTAATGTGCAATGCTGTGCCAGACCTTTGTCTATCTTGCAATGCCACCAGAGACTCATATTATCAGTCCAAAAATCAGTCTTTGGCATAACAATGACCCCAAACACACAGAGTAATAGAGAACAAAGTCCCTTGAAAACTATTTGTAAGGATACTGAGGAGAATTGATGGTGTTTTAAAGGCAAAGAGTGGTCACAACAAATATGGATTTGTTTTGGTTTCGTTTTTTCTCCTCTTTACTGCACTTTGCATTAAACTAACTTCTGACTAAAAACTGTTGATTGCATTTTAATACAAAATGCCTAAAATATTTTCAGATGATGACTTTCACAGAAATTGTGACTCACTCCTTTAAGCAGGCATTCGTCATGGTCACTTCAAGTACTGCAACATTATACAGCGTGTAACATACGGTGACCTTCTGCAACACAACTCAGATTTCAATCTGAGACTAACCTTAAGGAAATACTACTGAAAACAGGTCGACAATTTAGTTCTAGTCACATAATTTATCATTTTAAAAGACTTGGAAAGACCCTACTAGACCACACTTTGACAAAAAAATGGATGGCCAAAAGAACCCAAGTTTCTGTAGACTGATTTTGGTACTGTGATGGATAAAAGCAGTCTGGTAGCAAAGGGGAAGCAACACTAGAGCACTACACCATTCTTCAAAGAATGGTGAGCAACAACACAAGGTATCATTTATAGGAAATTAAAATGGTGACTGTAAATGTTTGTACGGTAGGCCACTAATATGGTTTATTTAGAAGCAAAGCAGATATCCATCTGATCCCATTAACCCCTCGCAAGTAATCTTTGCATAGTAAGCTTTGGTGGATCTGAAGAGTGCCCCATGAAAACAGTTGGACCTGCTGAGTGCAGGTAAACAGATCCATATGTCACCTTTTTCCACTGCCCGAGTAGAGTGCACTTTAGTAGTTGTGGTGTTTTGTGTCTTCATCAGTTGCATTCCCACTGGGTCCTCGCAGCAGGGGACAACTGCTTAAAAACCATTTAGCCCTCTTATTATTGCCCTGCTAGATCCATAAAAATTACCAGAACATCTTAACATGTGGGTATGTCTGATGCGTGTTTCCTGGAAGTGAGTCGGGACATGCAAGGTGATTCCAAGAAAAATTCACCATAAAATCCATTCATGAAAAGAACATTTTCAAATAATGCTACTTGCAGTTAATTTTCTAACAAAACGCTTCACATTTGTCAGACGTCAGGCATTCTACATTTAATACCTTGTGGGCTTTCCACAGGTCCATAAAACAGAAATTGTTTAGGGAAATTTTTATGTTCTTGTTGTTCGGTCATATACCCACTTCTTGACATTTTTTCTTCCTCAACCCCTTCTTGCCATTTCTCACATAAACTAATTTCATGTAATTTACAGTTACCACACTAGCATTTAATGTTGCACACATCAAACAAACCCCACTAACAGCAAAGGCTGACATATTGTTGACATCAAAGCCACTGGTGAAAGAAGCTGCTCCCCTACACCAGTCACTATTTTTGTGGTTATTTGTGCTGGCTCTGTCTCAGTTCACTGTATATGCTATATCAGAGATCAAACACGGTGGCTGCTGTTATATTTACATTAAACGTTAAAAATACTGGACTACTGTGCAAAGTGATTTGTGTGGAGTAAATAGTCATGATTAGTTTTGTTAGGAGAATTTTCTTTTTATCATAAAAACCCATCCACCCCATCTTCAGTGCAGCCCCTAGACGATGTCAAACAGTAATGCATGAATACTGGTCTTTGTGTCATCAAGTAAATTATTTATAGAGTCTAGATCTTGACTATTTGATCCACACCACCAAATAACTAAACAATAAGCAAATTCATTCAATAAGGTGGGTAAGGAGCCTGAAAAGCTTTGGTATTCTTTTCTTTGATTCATAAAAATGTGCCTTAAGGCCATCATGAGAATCTGCTCATCTACATACCGATTCAACTTTGTGAATGTTTAAAATCATGTCAGACGTTTGTCCTCCAGCTATGACATCCAGACTTGGTTGTGTGGATTATACTGTAATTTCCATCTGTTACCAGGTTCTGTGTTAATGTGTTACTGTTTTTATGTCTCTGCACCTTAACCACAATCTAATGCTGTGAATTTGACAGCTGGCTTGTAGAAAAATCTCCATGTGCCTGCTCATAGTTCCCTTTCTTCCTCTCATTTCTTGTTGTTCTTCTTGTTGTTCTTCTCCTTCTCCTCTCCTTCACTTCATCTTAAACATGGTCTTTTGCTTGTATTACACCTGTGAGGTGGTCAATGGCAAACATGTACAAAACTAGAATAACCAAATTACAGTTGTATGCCTGCACCAACCAGTGAAGTTGTAGTGTTTACATGCATCCTGTCCAGACTGTTACACTTTAACAGCCTTTTTATAAACTTATGTGTAATATTATAGGCAGCTTATATTTGATATTGACAGTACCGATAGAGACAACTGAGTTTTTCTGTTCCTGCTTTGGAGACGCTTTTTATTCTAGGACAGTGATGAAACTTAATATATAACAATATGACCATAATGTTGTCAAAATCAGTGCTCGTCCTAATGAGCTAATGAGTTAAGCAACTTTTGCTTGCTAACATAGAAAGCTAGCCTCTGGACGACCATAAGGATTTAAATAATTTAAGCTCCATTTTCTTAAATGACAATTTGTTTCTAATTGAGGTAAATTTAAGAAGAAATATCTTAAAATGAGATGTGTTCTTAACAGTAGTAAACAGTATATTTAGTTCTTGTGGTTAATCTGAGATAAGAAGTCAATTGACTTTTATAATTCAAGATTAATATTTCACAACCAAATCCATATTTAAATACTTCTGCATTTGTAATATTTTCTTCAAATTACACAATTTTTAATGCAAAACATACTTGATAAGTTTATTTTTCTTTTTTAAAGAACTCAGTAAAAGTAGGTAAAGGTTTCATAAATTCTTCCTAATAATTTTCAATATGGCTCATTAAAATGCATCTGGTGCCAGTAATAGTACCAGAGGGCATTCGTAAAAAGCTCAAAATAAAGAGGCATGTTGTGTGAGGAGTACATATAGAAAAAAGGAGTCATTAAGACTACATGTAAGCTATGTTAAATCCATAATAACTTTTCACTCATGTTCTTAAACAATTCCAGAGGAAGTCTGCAATCCATGAGGCAGAAAGGCTGCACTTTAATCCCCTTTCCAGTATTTGATGTCTGTGAACTTACTGCTAATGGATTTTTTTTTTAATCATGACCTTGATGAGCCCCAGAGGTGTTACACAACCCAGGAAGCAATACATTATTTTTCAGTTTAACCTGTCTGTTTAACAGGATTTATCGCTCTAAGACAACGTTTACAGCCTTGTTTGTTGCTTTGAGACGCGACATGTAAAATAATGAGTTAAATGGATTGACCTTTAATGCCACGTTTCTATATTTACCATTATTCCAGTGAGACCAATAAGGAACCATCATCCTTATTAGAAACTGCCCTAGTTTTCCACTGGTTTGTCAGAGGAGGTTTGAGACGATTTAATAAGAATCCAGATGTGGTTGCAATAAACAACCACAACAAACAACTACAACAATGTAAAAACAATGAATCAAAGTTCCAACAACTTGTAAACAAAATATATGTACTCTGAGTTTTAAAGTGTTAGAGACATAAAACACATCAGCAACAATAAAGGTTTTTAATATATTTCTCTCCTCGGGGCTGTGTTTTCTGCTTTTTATAAAAAGCCAAATCTAGATTCATCCACTCTTGATCACAGACCAGTTCCTCATCTGCCTTTTCTCATAAAAGTATGTATCCTGATATTTTGCCCAGTCCATATAAAGAAATGTACTGTGTATTCTCCTTAGACTAATGGCCAATTTTTATTTTATTCATAGTTAGAAAGCAGAGTCTGTTCTGAATATATATAAAAACTCACATCATGTGGTCCCCCACCTGTTCAGTCAGTGGCAGCGCATTTTCCAGATCAATGACTTAATGATGGGAGGGTGTGGTGGGTAGTGCAGGAACCCAGGTTCAAATCCACGGGTCAGCCTGTTACCTTTCTGTGTGAGTTGGATACATGAGTTACTGATGATATATTGAACTTTTCAGTAGTTGTCTGTCAGTAGAAGACAACAGACAATAGAAATGATCAGTTTTCAGACCCACACTGAAGATCACTGTCTAAATTTGTTCACTATGCCAAATTCAATGACTAAAAGCATCATTTGTGACTAGAACTACATCGCTATTCATAGTTTTCACATATCGTCACATACACACACCTGAAGGGCAGAAGGGCGCCTTTGTCAGCTGCTCATCACGTTGCTCTCTTACTTACTTCCCGTTCCAAATCCAGGTCTCATCAGCACATGAAACGTTGCTCTGACAAGTGCATTAAAGCCCCAATCGCTCCTTTTCCATATATATATAGATATATATATATATATCTATATATATGATATATCACACCGGCCATCAGTGTCTGTCAGTGTGAGCTACATCACAGTGAGACGATAAAAGCCAGTATCTGTTTAATGTTGATTACATCAAGAAATCATCTTTTTCTTTTGGTGTTTTCATTTTCTCAGAGGGAGGGGACACCCGTGTGCTGCCAACTAACAACTGGAGTCAGTTTACAACATCATGCAGTTTAACTGGATAAGTTAATCCTTTAATGAAGTTTTACTGCTGATAAAGTGTGACAAATGGAACACAGGTCGACTCCCATAATCAAAGTTTAGACTTGCAAGATATGTCATCAGCTTACAATAATCCAGAACTGAGCCAATATCACTCACATGTGGTTCTGTCTAAGGCAAAACTGCATCAACATAAGAACTTTACCATCATATCATGATGAAAAGACACTGGAGGAATCAATCACACATGGAAAAAAATGTGTTTAATCTAATAACCCGTATTTAAATACAAAAAACAAAGGTGGATAAAATAAGAATCTTGTCCTTGTCGCCACAATCTTCAACCGTTTTTAAAAATGCAAAGCAAATTCAATTATTATTAAAACTTCAAATTCACATCAAACGCTGTGTTGATGTATGATTGATTTAAAAATCATTACGTCATTATGATGTGAACTTTAGTTTGTGAATGTAACACTAGATGTAAGTATTTGTCTACTAAGGTGATCCCAGCGATTCTTTGCCAGCTGCTGTGATCACCGTCACTGTGTCTGTGGTGGCTAAGGTTTCTCTGACTCTCCATGTGGTTACAGTTTTGGTTACCGACCGAGCCAGCAAAGGTTTTTCTTCCACATATAAATGTGGTTTTCATTTACACTCTATTTTGCCAACAACTGAACTGCAGTGTTTGTTGGTAGAAATGTGTCAGCTGATGCACCTAATAAGTGGAGTTTAAAATGTGGGTTATTAGTCCTGATTATTGCCTTCCATGAAGACCCATGAGCTAATGTAGGAAATTCTAAAGTAACAGTAACTTGTTTCTTTCTCATTTGGCAACTGCAAATAAAGAGGATAATTTACATAATTAGATCAGTGGACAAACAACTGGCTTTGGCTGCTACATGTTGCCACTACAACACATTGTAATGTGCTGCATTTAAATACCATTTAGGCACGTTGGGTTAATTTCTTTGACCTCCCACCTCATCCTTGCCCATAGTTTATGAAAACGAAATGAACAAGGCAAATGAACAAATGTACACTGCACATAAGACAATGGTCCTGTGAAAGACAGGTTGCCTCTTCGAGAAACTGAATTATCATAATTTTAACAAATGTTTAATATTAAAATATTTGTGAGAAACAAAAGAAACAAACAAAGATTAGTTAAACATTTGTCCAACTACTAGCTGCTTTAAATTACTACCACTCATTGGTCCGTTTTATTTTACACAAATCTATTCCTCTGCCTCCTGCCATTTCACCACCTGCACACTTGACTCCAACAGCCACCACACCTGTTTCTCATGAGCTTTCCAGTATATGTTTACCTGCCAGCTTCCCTTTGACTCTGAGCCCACTGGACTTGCCTGCCAAAAAAAAAAACAAGATAAAATAAAAACAGAGAAATAAACCGAACTGTGATTAAAATGCTGAGGTCTGGACCGAACAATGGATTTGAAGAATCATTACACCCTTAGTTTGTACTATATATATTGTGTGTCCCTGTTAGTCTACGGTTTCCACCCAAACATCTCTGTTCCTAAAATTGTCAAGTTTGATTTCAATAGAACCCAAATGCAGATACAAGAGGCAAGTTCTGGTTAGTTTCCTTACTTTGTATTTAACTAAACTATGTTCTGTGAATATGAATAGATCTTCAAGGACGGGTGGCTGGTGCACCAGCGAGCAGGATGCAGCAGGAGGATACCCTGAAGGTCCAGGCTTGGCCAGTGAAAACTTGCTGCTTTGGAGCCAGGACCAGTTCATTGTTACAGGAATTTTCATTGTAGTTTTATTCATAGTAATTTCCTGAAAACAGTATTTTGTTTTGGTCACGTTTAGTCATTTATTAGTTAAGTCAGGATGAGTTGGGGTTGAAACTACAGTTCATTGCTGTGGAGCTGGAACTGAGGCCGGAGCTGCAGCAGTGTCAGGTTGCTGCCATGGAGCAAGAACAGTAACTGTGGCTGGTCGGTTCTCGACACGCCATAAATCAGGAACTGGTGTGCTGGACAGGGACTCTGGAATGGGGGCTTTTGGGCTTTGAAATGCTGGAGAGTTTACATGTTTGCCAGAGGCCATTGAAATAATACAAATCAATTGGTCTTCTTAGAGCAGGACATGACCCTGTGAAATATGTCCCATGACTTAAATTATCTCCTAGTGTTTTACTTTCGGTGCTCACGATTGCTCCCAAAAACCTCTAACCGGTTCGTTCTGTCATGTTTAGCTTTTAATAGGACCTAAATGCAGGGATGGGCAAGTGTGGGTCAGTTTAATAACCTAGTAGATGCAATTTATTAGGCAGTATGAAGGAAACCAAACAAATGTACAACAGCAAACAAAACACAGATCCCAAAAACACACATCATGACAGTTCAAAAGGTCATTCAGACAGTTTCAGCACTGTGTAAAGGTCTCTACCACTTTTCAATACCTGGATTTGAGCAATTGATCCCATTTTTTCCTGGCAGACCTCTCAGACTTTGTAATACTGGATGGGAAGCATGTGTGAACTTCCATCTTCAGCTTTCACAACAGATGTTATACGAGGTTTAAGTCTTTGGTTTAAGTAGGGCTTTGACAGACCACTCGAGGACATTCGGACACAGAATTCATGTTCTATAAATCTAATGTGGCAAATTTAAAGCGGGCTATGGATTCCATCTAACCACACTTGCATAAGGGATGGATTGGAGTTTGACTGAGATGGATGTTCTGCCGATAGTTTCACCATCTTCAGTGAAGTTGGTTATTTCTTTGATCAAGAGTCTTCTGGTGCGTTTACTCTGTTTGGCTTGATGGCGAATACGCTTTTATAATGTTGCCCTGATTTAATCCTTTTTACCATGTCATGTATATTTTGTTTGCCACAAGTTAAAAATCAATTTATAGACACATCTTAAGAAAAATGAAAGCAAACAGGCGCACGGAAACCATTCGAAGTGCCACAGCAAAGGGACTGAATACTTTTATTACACTTACTAATACTTTCACTTGTAATGTAAGAGCCACATATCATACAGTGTAACGTAATACATGCATGTCACTATTAGGTCCTTATTATATTTTGACTAATGTAGGTCCCAGGAGTTGGACTGCCCAGCAGAGCAAACCAAAAACCAAAAACTATTCGAAGAGTAACAGTATTTGTAGCTTTTGCAACAAAAGAAAAAGAAAAGCCACAGAAGGAGGGGGTGAGGGAATAGGAGAAGAATAAATGAATGTGATGGATGAAGATGAAGACAAAACAGAAAGAGAAGAAGGAACAGAACCAGGAAGTCATGAAGAGGCCGGTGGAGGCAGAGAGACTGCTGGACTCCAGCTGGACAGAATGGTATGTTTTCATTTTCTATATTATACATTCAGTGTAGTCGCATTTAATTTCAGTTGGTAGAGTTGTCTTTGTCACCTGCTGTCTGTTACATATCCATTGTATAAAATATATTAAGGTTAGATTGTTGTAAACATTAATGTCCTGTTTATGTGTAAACATAGACATACCAACACCACATGCCACAATACCAAAACATCTTGTAATACCATACATTCAAATATTTAATTCCCTCTTTCCTTCTTGTTACACAACATGACGCCATCATTGTATTTAGATATGATAAATTTCTTTGTCATATTTAATTTTGTACTGTGGCTGAGTATGATTTGATGCTTTTTTTTTTTTTTTTTTTTTTTGATGACACATCAGTGATTCAAAAATCCCAAGTGACAGTGAGATACAGTACATTTTACTCTAAAGGCTGATTCTCTCTAATTGTAGTTTCCTTTTTTTTATTATTCAGAAATCATACACATTGGAGGTGCACACAGTAGCAGAATGAAATTGCATTCCTAGCTTCAAAGACCATTTTAATAACTAATAGAAAACCTTGTTGAAAACAAAATAAGCAATATGCATGTTCGAGTCATACCATTTAAAATTGAAAAGTTGACAACAAAAAGGTTTGTAGATTGTATGTATTTAACTTCTTCACTCTGTCAGTGATTGTGAGAATAATTATTTCTTAAATAAGAACCTAATATTAGACTTGACAAAATATTATTTTTAGCTACGTAAATTACTGTTTGTCGTGTCCCTGTGGTTTCTTGTGACAGTTGTCAAAATAAAAGGCTTCATTACCTTAAGAAGCTCAGCAGCAACTAGAAGTGGAGATTTTTAAAATCCCAAAACAAATTTAATCACCCAGAAAATAAAGAGCCCAAAGTCTTACATTAAACAGAGAAATAAACCCAGCAGGATGCATTCTGAGTCCGTCTGTAAATCATCCAAAGTTGTGTGTGTGTGTCATCATTTGTGATTTTTGCATAGTTATGTTTTGATTTATCCCACTTAGATTGGTTTGTTCATGAATTGGACTTGAGTACTAGAGACAGAGATGCTAATTGAGCAGAACAAATAAAATGTCCCACGACTATTCTCCAAATCAACTCACTTCCATGGAATTCGGTTCTTCTTCGTATTTGTGTTGCTGTGGATTTTATGCGCCAGCAGGCTGCACATGTTTCCATTTGAATGATTTGTAGGAGAATGTCACTCTCATGATTATAATTAAGTTATTTCTCTGGAATGAGAAATGTAATACCAACATGACTCTGTATAGAACATTGTCAGTGATACTCTTCAACTTTTTATTTGCTTTCTTTTTTTATTTCCTGTCTTTTCTGATGGGTCTTTCTCACATTTAATTGGAGGATGACGTCAGCCTGGCACCTCACAGGGCTGCTAGCATGACTTCAGTGATGTTTTTCAGTCAAAGTGACATGAACCGCCTCTGACATTTAGATGTGGATCATGGCTAATGAGGCTAATCGCTGTGAAAAATTGGGATGTGTCAAATTTGTCATGTAAAATATTTTCTATATTAATGTGATACTGAACCAGTTTATTATTGGTGTCTCCAGTCAAGCATCCCATTGGTAAAACATGTTCTCCACTTACGCAAACAACTCCATTAGAAAAAATGATGTTTGATCAACCATACATCTGTGGTAAAACCATCTGTTGTTGTTGTGCTGCAACTCTTCACAATTAAGTCTTAAACAGCAATTAAAATGTCAGCTCCGCTGGAAAGAGTGGGAAAGAGTGACTCAACCTCAGTCACTCTGGTTCTACTGCTTTTGCTCTTCAGCATTTGAAGTGGATGAGAAGAGTCTGGTTTTACTTTGACGTGCCAACAAATACCATAAATGCACTAAAATCATGCCAATAAATGAGTAAAAAATTAAATATAATCCTATTTAGGGCTCCAGGCAAGAATAAACCACTTCTCTATAGAAGAATGCCTCTATTTGCAAGTATCATACTGGCAGTTTATTACATTTGAATTGAAGTATTTTGCAGAAACAATGCACATAGTGTCAATGACGTAGATTGTGATGAGTTGTAGCAAGCGTGACCACTGGCTCATCACATTTGATCTGCAGTATTTGTGCCGTGGTACTAAGCAAATGGATTTATGCAGAGATACGTACTACAAGAATCTGCTGTTTAAAATATATCATTTAAAATAAATCACAAGGCCAATAATCCATAAAAAGCAGAATTATGTCAGAAGCGTGTGTAAATGGTCCCAAAGTTTAATCAGATGCAGAAAAATGTGTAGTTTATGAGGTCTTGATGATGCCCTGGTTGAGTCACACGCCTGACTGATTTTACATGTTACACACAACTTGAACATACAAACTCTGTAACACTCATCCTCTGTAGATGTAGGAGAGCCGTAAAGGTTTGTTGCACTTACATTGTACTCCATTGGAGACGCACTTCTACTGTTCATTAGTGTGCTTAAAATGTTCCAAACACCAGTGACTCATAAACTAAAAGAGAATCATTTCGACCATACCTTTTGTTGAAGATACCTGGTAAAAATGTGACCATTGCTGCAGTAACTCAGTGGAGCAGTGTTATGACCCTGGTTGTGCATCATCTTTTTGGAAGACAGTTGGTGGCAGTAACAGGCAAAGACACAAAAAATGCAAAGGTAAATAGGTAACGGAGGAGAGTATGTAAACATGACTTTGTTTATTTATACCTGTACATGCTGTGGTGTGGCTGTGCTCCTGCGATAAAATAAAACACATCCCCACGACATACGACATATTTATTTTATTTCAATGTTAACTGAACAGCAACTGTAAGAACAAAAAAACTCTACGTGCAGCTTGCAAGTGTCGCTCTGAACTGACCAGCTCATCAGTATGTTGCTGGTTAAAACCCACATGCTGGCAGATGCAAATCTGTGCTCTGATCTTTCACTGAACTAAACAACCAACATACAGCTACTCAAAAATACACCAAAATGTTTAGTGATTTTGTCATTTTTACAAACCATGTTCAAATACAGACCATGTGTCTGGTGTGTGCACATTTAGATACACATAGATGCTGATTTTCATTGTGAAGCCTGCAATGCTTTTCAAATCTGCACAGTCATTTGTATTCTGGCACTTATGTCTCCAACTGTTCTTAGTGTGAGTTCTATTGTGGATTCATTTGTCCAACCTATCCCCTCATGGTACCTAGTGTTGAGGTGACTAAGGCAAAACATCTACATAAAACTAAATAAACATTGTAAAACAAGTAATAATACTATTGTCAGTTATTAGTGTTATTTTATTACTATAGACTATTTTACCGTCTGTAAAATAAAATAATTTTTTGATGTGCTAAGGTTTCTGCAC
This sequence comes from Anabas testudineus, assembly GCF_900324465.2. NCBI lineage: Eukaryota > Metazoa > Chordata > Actinopteri > Anabantiformes > Anabantidae > Anabas > Anabas testudineus. Next base: position 22,967,159 of record NC_046614.1, on the reverse strand, counting down.
TGCTGGAACTTTACAGTTTATTCATGCTGTTTTCTTTATTGCGTTGAAACCACATTTGCCCCATGTGACACAATGCAACACTTGATTTATTTGAATGGGAAAAATGCATTTGCGCAAAAACGTGAATCTGGTTCAGGTTTTTCTGCAACACAATGTAACATGCAGGCATGCATTCCACATTCTTAGATTTCATTGTGATACAAATACTTACTGTACCTTAACTGTAACAAAACAAGCCTATCTTTAACAAGTAATGTGGGTGAAAAGGTGTTTACTGCAAGAAAAGATATTGAAACAATCAACATTTACTCAATTGTCATTACAGAAAATGAATTCTGCTCACCATTACATTTCAACAAGACTGGGTTTTGTGTTAACAGTTACAAATATTCACTCTTTTTGAAGCTCTGTTTTGGTCTCCACCAATTGTTAAAAATCGCTGGGTTCACAATTAATCTGAGAACATTTGTAAACAAATCATTCTCTCTATATTTTCTCCCTTAGCTTTTCTGAAATAACTTGTGTAAATCTGAGAATCCTGCCTTAGCTTTGAGCTTTTTAGAAATGCTAATGTTTCGGTAACCAAAAAAGCAAAGCTGCCTTCTAAAAAATGCAACTACATACAGCTAAACCCCAAATACAAACATGTTTTTTGTACAAAGTCCTTATGGAGGATGATGAGTTTTTACCGTGCAGGACTAACTCCAGCACCCTGCAGAGGCTTTGGTTGAATAACAGAATTATTGTGGTTTTGCTTAATAAACGTGTTGTTAACCACACACAGTGAATACCTAAACCCAACCATAAAACACAGTTTTCACAAAACTGAATGTTGTCCTTCAATCCTTATTACATCAGGAGACGGGCTGACAGATGGTGGCAGTAAAGTAGCATTTCTCTCTCGTCTAGATCAATGTGGAAGACTGATTTGCTATTTCTTAGCGCTGCTCTCTACTTGTTCTGTGATGATGCAGTAACAGGTGTGGAGCGCTTACTCTGTGTAAAGTCGACACGAAATGTTAGAGCAGCATTTTCTTACTGGAAAGAAGGAATTATGACTTAAAGCTGTCTAGAGAGAATGATTGATGAGAACAGCTTTAAAAAATGCTGTGTCAACATAAATAGTCAAACTTCTCCTGGAGTAAGAGCACAGCCCACAGTGTCCTATAGGAAGATCAGAGTAAGCTCCATCCTGCTCTCCATGGTCAGTGTACTACACCCACCTACAGGTCACCTCCCTGATCTTCCCTACATTCTAAAAGATTGCTAGTGTGAGGTAAGAGGTCAAATCTGGATAATACTCCTATGTGACTTGACACCTTATTATTCTAAGTTCAAACAAATGAAATAAAGAACCAAGGTTTTCACTATTTGTTATCTCCCTGAGTCAACAGCTTTAACAGACATGAGACTTCTGGAGGATAAATCAGCCCGAGAGTCATTTTAATGTCTTCGTCACATCTGCTATCTGACATCTAGGGCTACTCTACACTGCTTGCATTTAATCTTTTAATGTTTTTGCTAGTCCACATAAATTGACTGTGTTATTTTTTCCGTAATACCTTGACTTGAAAATCTAGTACAAAACTAACCCTTCTGAAATATTAATGTTTCACGAGCAAAACCCACTGGGCCTTCAAATGTGCTTTTGTAATAATAACAATTTACAGTAAAGGACGTTTTGCTTAAATGGAAGTTACAAATGTCTGTTACAAATGTCAAAACACAGATCTTTGTTGGCTGAACTAAATTCAGACCAACGCATTCACCTTTGGATCGTGACGAAAATAAATGCAGAGCAAAAGAGGTCTGGCAGACAAAGCAGAGTCAGTGTACGCTTCTCTGAAAACCCTGCACATAGTGTATGCTCATACTATATGACAAATAATCTTTGATCTGTTTGGGGGTCTGGAGACCCCTGATTCTCTCAGTTCTATGAGCACTGCCTATTGAACTGGATGTTGAGCTGATTACATGTTTATGAAGTACAGAAAATGATACACTACCTCTGGCTGGGGTCTCTGAGACCACAGCTGGCGTTGAAAGTATTCTTTTTGCACTACTCTTACTAAATCCATGCAGATCTATTAGGATTTATGTTATTGCAGTTTTATGACGGTTTCTTCATAGGAGGTCGAACAGGCAGTTCATACACTCCAGGGTTTTACTGACCCTAAACATAAGTAATGTGTCCTTAATCAAAAGTGCCAAATGTCTGCTAAAACAAAGGCTAATCAATTCAACATGTTCCTATATGTTGGATTGGTGAATAACAGAATTGTATTTGAAGGATTTTATAATAATTAATATATGTAAACACATAGCAGAGAGTCTGTAGCTCGACAAACAATGTGAAAGTAAAGCTAGTTTCAGAAAGGCTAAAAAAGCAAACAAGCACACAAAAAACAATAAAACACATTGATCATATTTGTAGTTTCTTTGGTACCTTACAACCAGATGTTTCATTGTTTTAAGTCAGGTAGGCAGTTATTTTCAGTGATTACCTCACTAGTGCATCAAGTTACAGGTTAAATCTGTCTGGAATTCCTTGGATCACGTTAGCTGTGAGAACGAGTGTTTCTAATTTGTTTGTATAATCAATGTATATCTCGAAAAGTAAAACTGAAGATTGTCTCTCGATTAGAACTGATCCTACAGGTCTGAAATATTTCTATGGGGGTCTTTAATTACACATTTACCAACTCTGCACATTTCCCCACTTATTATTCACTGCAGTAGTAGTTCTACATTAAAATGTTTCATTAAATGCTAAATGCTAAAATGTACTGCTTTTCATACATGATACCCCCCATCGGTACAGATACATTCATTAAAAAAAATCATTATCTGTTTCATTGATTTAGCTGCACCCATTGACAGATGTTGACCCCAAACACGAGCATTTAACTTGCCCTGCTGCATCAACAAAAGTAAAAAACATCTAACTGCAAAATTTATGTCTACATGATTCAGACATTTAGACAGTTCTCTGAGGATTAACTATATGATGCATTTAAAAGATTTTGTTTACGACACTAACAAGGAAAAAAGACATCAGGTTTTCATGCTGTAATTAACCTTTAGACCTTTCATTGTGATTGTGTTTGCAAAACCGCTCAGCTGGATGTAACCTGAGATGTGTGTGTCTGTGTTAGTCTGCCCTCAATCAAAGATCAAACACAACACATTTACTCATCATCACACCAGTCTCGTGCATTTTAAAGAACGATAATATAAGTGTAAGATAGGGTGAGTATTTTAGATTTTTTTTATTCTATTGAGTAAAAATATGTTTTGAATATGTAAAAACATTTTATTTAAAAGAAAAAGAATTCATTCATTAAAGTTCATTAACTTATAATGACTTATACATTACACATGATACGAATCATGGTTTGTCAGAAAATGTTATTTTACATTAATTTGTCATTTTTATTTATTTATTTATTTTCGTTTTAGCATTTAGTGACTGACTTTTTACCAACCAAGACCCACGTTAGCTGTGCCTGTGAGTTTCTTGTGGGAGCAGGTAAGAACTTTCTAATGTCTGTGAATGAAAAAGAAAAATCTTCTACATCTCATCACTCACCATGCAAGTTCAGCAGGTAGCGCCGATCGTCTGTTAATCACTGGGTTGTCAGGTTAAAGCTGTAGTTTATTCCGTCTCCACATTCAAACCACCGGTGTGTGAATGGATGTAAAGTGCTTTGGATTAAAGTGCTATATAAATGCAGCCATTTACCTGTGTTCCATAATCCTGTAGTTTTAGAAACATCGGCCAGTCCGCGTGACAGCTTTGGTTTAGTCTTTGTACAGCCTAGATCCACAAAGGAGAATTCACTGACTTCTCCTCTAGCGCCACCAGTGGTGTGGTTGTTGACTAGTATTCGTTCCAGTATTTTTTGTCACCATGCACTGTAAATATACTGCAGACACCTGCTTAGCGTTAGCCTCAGTGTGTTTTCTGTGTGTGACACCGCCTGTTGTTCTAGACAAAGTAGGAAATCACAGGCCAAGTTGTGAGAAACAGGTGAAAAGGATATGAGAGAGTATTTTCCTAAAGGCTGATATTAGCTTTTCAAACAGTGCACTACAACTCACCAGAAACAACAATTCACAGGAGGGTCTGGTTCACATTTATCTGTCCATCCTCTGCATAATTTGACCTTTCCCATCCCCCAGCCTACTGCAGCTCTGGTCCCGCCTCCAGTGCAAACCCCCCCAGTATGTCTTTATTATCAACAGCACTGCAAGGTACAACTATTAGGCAAAGATAAAAGAAGAAACGGAGGAGAGCTGGATAAAAAGGAGAATCGGAGAGAGGAAAAATATTAACCAAGAAAGAAACAGAGGCAGGGTACACCAAGACAGCGAGAGGGAAGAAGTGAAGCAAGGCAAAGAAGAAAATTCTTTGAGATAAAAAACCCCGACAAAGTCAGAGGTGAAGCGTGGAAAAAGAGAGTGAGGAGAAGAAAGGAGAGAGGTGACTCGTGGACCAGAGAGGAAGATAAAGACGTGCAGCAATAAAGAAGAAGAGGGAAAAGGAGATCAGCACACTACAGAAACGAGAGACAGTCAGAAGCTGAGAGTGTGACGGACTGACCCACAGCTGGCCTGCAAACCCCAGGTAAGACAAATGGAAACGTTGGTCCTATTTTATCTTGTTCAAACAGTTCCTGGAAATTGTTTTGAGCGATGGAAAAAGCAGGGTGAAAAAAAAAACATAAACGTGAAAAGATACAGATGGAGCATGAATCAGAAAACATAAAACACACACTGGTTCTCACGCTTTAGTCTTGAATGTTAAAAAGAAAAAAAGTCTGAATTTATTAGAGATCATCCTCCGAGCGCTTGTTAAAAAATTCCTCAACAGCATTTCCCTGTGTGGCAACTTCTTTTCAAGGGTTTCCCCCCAGCTGTGGCCTATAAAGTGAAGAGGGTGCTATGCCCATTACACTGTTGAAACAACAGCTCGTGACGGGGAAACAAATGAACCACTGATTAGCTGTGGCATTTCTGGTGAAGGGTTCCAACATTTGGATCGATTGTGTGACCTGACTTCGGTACATTTATTTCCTGCCATTTTTATGTGCCTGAGCAGAAAACATCGGCGTATTTTATATAATTCTGGATGAAGAAACACTTATCGGGACTCCGTCTGTCAACTATATAATCTTGACCCCGTTATCTGTGTGTGGATAACAAATAAATAAAAACAGAAAAGCTGCTGTATCTGTGCTCTTTATAAAAGTCAATATCAGCAGTCAGCAGAGCTTTCACAGCTACAGCACAGTGTTACGCTGGTATTCGTAGCACATTTCTTATCTGCAGAAAAAAAAGCTGTTACACTGAGAAACTCAATTTTACAGTTATAGAAATATAATGACTGTGCCCTGTACACACATCACATCCATGTATCGCGTTATCGTCGTCTTTTCCCCAGTGTAAGTGTACGTCTGATGGCACAAATGTCTTTCTAACGTCTCAAAACAGTAATTGAATGTCAGAGGTTTTCACGACCTGTAAACTGGAGAACTGCAGCCAAAGGTTTGAGAGAAATGCAGTGTAAAATTCAGCACATAATGTGTTTCATATGCAATAAATGTTTTATTGAAACTTCATGAGCCCAATCCTAGGCTTTGTAAAAGTGATTAAATCGCCCTTAAGTATCGGTCAAGTTAAAGATTTTTATAGTTTTGGGCTGTTAATAAAAATACTACATACAAAAGATTCTTTAACACCTTGCTCATGATACAAACATGTGATTAAAATCAACAAGGACGAACAGGAAGGCATGAGCTCACTGCACGATCGCTGCACGCTGGTTTGGCTCTAGAGAGGAAACATTTTTCAGATTACAGCGAGCAATGCCGTAAAACACCCAAAAACACGAGTACATTGCAGGACGAGGAAAGAGGTTGCTTGTAATTTTCAACATAAAAATAGCAGTTAAAACTTACAGCTGAAAAATACCATTTACAGCATGGAGCCCTTTATCTTTGTCTGTGAATACAGAGTAATAACATTATCAGCATAACTAAGGATTAGCTGAAAAACAACTGCACTATAAAGTCATTAAAACTGTTCCTGTAATATCTTTAACACTGCTTATAATTTTACTGTTACCTGATGTTTGTCGCCAGGGGGAACTGGGGGTAAACACCATCTTTTCAATCAGCAACTTGATGGTTGATTGAAGACATTCCTTGGACAACTGATAACAAGATATTTCTTAGTTAGTTAAGCGCCTGGATATTTTGCCAGGCGCTTAACTAACACTTTGTGAGGACACTTTGCGTCCTTTGCTAAGATTACTCTACATGTTAATGCTTTTGTCGCCCTCCTCTTGTAATTTTGTACAGCAGACAGTGAAACAAGATTAGCATATTTGCTGCAACAAATGCTAAACTAATATTGATTATGGCACTATATTTACAAGAATACATTACAGACAAAAATAATTATAGATAGAAAGACTTTTTTGACTCCTGCACATTTAAATTTAGATGGTAAGAATTTGTTTGAACGGTGTATTAATAGATATATGTCCCATTCAGGTTCACTCTGAAAAATTGCGGTATGCAGAACATATAATGTTTTCACTTTAGTAACATTATTGCTGTATATGTGTATACTCCCAAAACAAGTTTTGTAATTATTTGGGAATTATAGCTCATTTTGTGAAGCACATTAGTGATATAAGATGCTGCTGCAGTTTTAATGTTTAGCGGTTTTAGAAAAACTTAGATTTAATTATTTTGTTCACAGCTTCACAACAACACTAGTCGAGTCTTTTTGAATTTTTCCAGCACATGTGCATATGTAAAAATCCTTTTACATTTACAGCGACCAGTTCTATTGTCTACGTGATGTTTTGGATATATTTTATATGTTTTTTCATGTGTGCAAATGTTATCAGAGCAGAAAAAACTAACTAATCCTATGAGCACCGTCTGTATCTATAATCTGTTTTGGCTTCTCCTTATACGACATTGAGCTCCACTGCTGTCAAAAAGCTATTGAAAACATTGAGCCTGTGATACTGTTGCACTCGGTGACACAGTGTTCTTTCATTACTATGATCATACACACTGAAGTTTATTTTGAATAAATACCACACACACTGTGCTGCTGCCAGGAAAGCTCACTGAAGCACCAAATGTGGATTTATCTGCAGCTGAAACTAGTCCTCAACACATGCCCCATTTCCTCTAGCTGTTTTAGGAAATTAGTGAACCTTTATTAAAAATGATTGGTGTATATTTTTAAAAAGTTAGGGGATGAAGAGTTAGGAGACAGAGAAGGGAAGTGAGAAAATATCAAGAGATGGATAAAAACATTTTTAGTTCTAGTCTTCTGGTGAGATTTGTAAAGCTGTAGTCCAGTAACTTTAGTCGCTTGGTGTATTTTTTGTGTGAGCTTCCAAATGTCTGACTGCACGTCCAAGCATAGTGGAGGTTCACCCTGTGTGAACAGGCTAATGTCATCAGCATGTCCACTAATTGGCCAGTTGTCAGGAAACAGAGAGAAAATTAATTCAAGAAAATCTTTTGCAGAACTTTCGCCGTCCACTTGTTCTAAGACCCCTTTGAATTCCTGACATGAGAAATGTTTCATACATTTATGAGATATGGTAATGCAAACATGCTGTGTCCCTTAAGCAGATGGTTTGTGGGTAATTTTACGGGCACACTGGCCGGCACTGTTAAATGGTGAATACAGTGGAAATATGGAATAACTCTTCCACAGACATGATCTATGATGTCAAGGTAAGAGTTATTTTAAGTTCTTATATTTCTAGGAAACGTCCTACAAGTTGGTACTCCAGTCGTATTGTCTTTAAAACACAACATTAACATGGACGGGGTCAGGATGGGCAGTGTGCAGCCTCATACACACAGGAAGCAGCAGTGCACTGTGGGTCGCTCATGGCCAGCATTGCATTTTTTTCAACTCTGACATTAAAAACACCAGCACTGGCCAACTCCCCCACCTCATGGTGAAGTTTGAAATGAAATGTCCACACTTTGAAAAAGTGGGACGGCAGGAAAGAAAATCTAACTGTGGCACAGTATGTTTACTTTAAAAACAGCGATGTGTTTAAACATTAGAAGTGAGCTTCTAACCTGAAAACGCCGGAGAAATTACAGAAGGAAAGATGTCTGTCCCAAATATTTTGTGGACTTATAATAATTTACATCTACCTGTGAAACGGCTAACAGATAAAAGGCGAGCAGCGCATGGAGCAGATGACATGACACAGACGTTAAAACAGCTGTCAGAGTGATTTATCTTCCTGGTATCATCTTCAAGTCTGCCAGAAGTCTCACATCTTCCCTTTAAAGGTGCCTTAACAGATAACTGACAGATTAAACGTCCAAAGTTTCCATCTTCCAGAGTCTGAACAAAAACAGAAGTGGAGTCAACCAGGAGTATGATCCAGGTGCTGACTTGCCTTGGATTGTAAAATATGTGATCTTGAGCTTTGTTGTGATTGTTGTTGTTTGTTTTGATCGATTTTTGTGTTTATAGGAAGTTATACTACCTTAAAACACACAATGCAGCATTTTAACATAATAGTTAGTTCCTCAAATTACTTAATAAAACTATTAATTCACATTGCAACAATAAATACTCATAAAAATGTCACAATAAAAGGGAAAGAAAATATGAATGACATTTATACCCTAATAAAATACACATTATTTTTACTTGGATCAAAACTGATCATAATTGATTTTGAGTAATGTGAGGAAAGAGCTCTGCATTTAGTTAAAACCAATTACATTTGAACCTGATTAGCTTAAAAGGTCAAACAGTGTATTTGAGCTGCTTTGTAGTAAAATAAAGAGACAATGTAAAAGCAGCAATGTCAGACTAGCATAAAGTCTCTTAGGCGATTTTAGATTTGATTTGTTTAGTTAGTTAGTTTAGTTTAGTTTTTAGTCAGGCTATCGAGCCAAAGTATGCCAGAGAAAGTTTGCACACATTCCACAACTCTAGGAAATCTGGACGACAGCTTTAAAAACCACATACAATAAATAATTTCTGATAAGCAAACTTTAACATTTGCTAACACTGCTTTCCATAATAATTTATACAGTATAAATATTATTAAGTTAATTTAGTAAAAGCACTGAAAATGAGTTTGTTGTACTTTTGTTAGATACTTTAAGGCTCAACCTAAATGACAAACCCCAACTTTTTAGGAGTTGTTAAAATAACAATTTCTTTACTATAACCCAAAAACCAAAAATACCCATGTTCCCTGGGAGACAAAACCGTGGGTAGCATCACCATCCTAATCAAAGTCTCAAACCTTCTTTGCGCATTTTGGCTGCAAAAAGGTTACTGGGTATTTTTAGCCCATTTTTAAACGTATGAGGGACTTTTACACCCTCCCCACACACAAACACCCATCCCCCAGGAACACAGCTCCTCCTCATATGGGTCATATTTAGTAATTTAGGTATGAGCACTTGTTCATTTGTAGAGACCGTCTCCTAACAGCGAGGTCACAGGTTACCTTTCATTAGTGTGCCTTCCTTAGGAGAGCACTTAGATTTAAATACTGTGTTGTTAGGTCAAAGTATATTTTAGGCCCCGTATTTATTTCAGAATAGGAACAATTGAATTTAGACTTCATACTTAATTATTTTTTGATGTCTCTTTTAAGTTTGCTTTAAAAATAATGGTCTGTAAAGTTAGTTGTAGATGCTCATAATTTTTATTTGTAGTGAGTAATTGTGTTTTCCAGCTGTTTCTTAATTACATTTCTAAACCAGATTTTTTTTTGTTTGTTTATTTGTTTGTTTGTTTCTTTTGTTTTTTTGCATGCGTGAAAGTGGAGCCTAAAGCAGAGCTGATCAATTTAAAAAAGAACTCTGTGCCTTTATTGTCGACTTCAGGGGGGATGGAAATTACTGAAAATTATTTCAAAATGGGAACCAGCCCACCGGGAAGCTCTGATATTATTCTCCCTCCAGTTGCACCATGTTTCTTGAGAATGTACAGTATAAGCGTGGCGGAGTATATGTGTACAGAGAAAGCACAGGATCCTTGTTTTCATTTCTACTCAGCACAAGTCAGATATTAGCCTGACCAGAAAACCGCTGTTTTATTTGATATAACAACTGGCATTGGTCAAATTGTTTGGTTAAATAAAGGTTGATCTTCTTTATTCTACCTGTCAAGCGAATTATATGCAACTTTACATTTCTATTTTGACGTTATTAGAAATTCTGTTCATATTATTATAGCAGCATGTGTTTAACTGTGACCGCCTGTTATTTAGAGCCACATTAGCTGAAACAGATACCATCTGTTTGATTGTTCTGCTGCCAAGATCGGTGCCACTTTCTTGACTTTAATAAAAGTGTGCTTAGTCTCATGGAAGTATGCACCCCTGAAGCGCAGCAGCAATCCATTTTCCACTTTAAATTTACACCACATAATCAGATCTAATGATCGAAAACCAGATGATTTAGTCTTATTTCTGGAAACACAGATGCATCTGTGCTATTACTGTAGAAAACAATGGCATTTTATTTTTTATTACAAACGCATGGAAAAGATTTTTGGAAAATATTTTTTTCATTCGTTTGAATAATTGTTTATGTGCAAATAAGTTCTCTCCCTTTGCATACTGTGCTTATGCACCTGCACTTGTCAAGTTCAACATTTTAATGTTAAACTTTTGAAAAGTTCAACAACTAGATGTTACCCAAATAAAAGTGTCTATAACAAAGTGTACTGCAACATAATAAAAGCTCTGAGCTCAGCAGTATTTTTCAGACAGGAAACAATATATCTATAGGTATTTATATAGCTATATATAAATGTTTTTGTAGAAACGGCCTGATATTCTGACTGCATCATAGACATCTTATAATGCAGTGGCTCAGCACTACTCTTTCACGAGAGCCATTTTAAGTGATCTGGATGTTTAAATGTGCTTTGTCCAGATCCTCTTCTATATTTTTTTGTGGCCAGCATGTGCGTGTTTCCTCTCAAATTTGACAAAGGCCGCTTTTTGCTGTAAAATAACTTTCTGAAGAGACATTGCTCATCTTCACACCACATGTAGTTCAATGTTCAAAAGTATAGATTGTCAGAAGGGCTCCGCCTGAAGTTCTTCATCAAGTCTCCCATGTTGCTCATGGTAATCTGGTTTGTCCTACATGTGTGAGTTCAGTGCCAACTGTAATTTATGCTTTGAACTTTTATCATTGAGTACGGAATATTTCTAAATAGTGTTTGTGGTTCTTTGCTAATATATCTACTCTCAGAACACAACTTGATTTTCGAACTAAGTACTTTAGTGCTGTAGTTAGGATGTCTTCATTTGAAACACTACATTTAAATGTATTATTCTAAAAATTGTTTACTTGCAAATCTCCTGGGATGACTGAACATTTTCACATAGAAAATACTGTAGTAATATAATTCCTCCCTGCAGTTTTAGTTCCTGTCTCATACCTGGAAAATGGTGTGTGATTTTACACTTTTTATTTATTTATTTCATTCTTGCACATGTTTCAGTTTAGATCAATCAGTGCACTGAAGCGTAGTTTTTAAACTTTAAGTCTCTGCAGAGGTTTTAAGGTGATTGGGGTTTTTATTTGCCATACACTGTATGTGTGTATATATATATATATATACATATACATACATATACACACATATTCATATATATAAACCAAACAAACTTGAAAACAAAAAGTAACACAAAGGCAAATAACAGAAATTCTTGCACTAATAAAATACCACCTTTTGTACAAATGATTTCACATTGATTTAAATTATGCTGTATGTTTTATAAAAGCATTTATTTATTTATGTTTATTTATTGATTTTAAGTGATTTTTAACTAAATGACTGGTTGGATTAAATTCAGTAGACGTATTTGTCTTAAACTGTAAACCATTTCAGAGGGAAACCTTTAGCCATGAACTCCCAAATTCAAACAGCATGTTACGTGTCCCACCAGTGATATTGCTTTGCTTTTTGTGCAGCCCCAGGTCATGTTAAGTTCAACGAAGATAAGCCTTGGTTTACAGAGGAACTTAGATGTTTCTGCCCAGCTAAAGATAAAACTCACCAGGGGGTCCATAAAACTCTTGACAGACAAGGGAAGTACAGGATGAAAAATGGAATTTAGGCAGCAAAGCACCAGAGGCATGCTGAGAAGCTGAAGGAGAAATTCCCAGCTCTTGATTTATCCTCCATCTGGAAAGGCTTGCGTGAAATCATGAATTAAGTAACTCCCCCACTCCAAAGATGACCAATAATTGGCAGAAAATCTAAATAGGTTATACAGCACATTTGATAGACAAAGGGATAATCCTGACTCCCCCACATCTACCCTTCTTTAAACATCCATTGGTTCCTCATTCTTTCTCATCCCACAACACTTATGTTTCCACTACCCATTCAATAAAGACTACCATCATTACCCAGTCTATTACTAAAAGGGGTGCAAAACCCACTGCGCTAGAAGGCCAGAACAATGTGTCACTATGAACTCTAAAGTAATGTGCTGATAAACTAGCTCCCATATACACAGAAATATTCAACCAGTAACTCTAACTCTACTTGGTCCCTGCCTCTTTCAAGTCATCAAGTATAGTTCCAGTGGCTAAGAAACAGAATTACAAACATGTGGCAGTCAAGCTAGGACTGCACTACATCCTCTAACGTTCGGGCAAGAGGGGAATCTGTGCCAGGATCCTGCTGTCCCTTCATGCCAAGCTTTTCCAGCTGATTACGACCAAGCTTCTCTGTGGATCATCAACCTCCTGACAGACAGGAAGCACTGTGAGACTAGTAAAGCATACTTCAACCCCTCTGACAATCAACACAGAAGCGCCTCAGGGTTGCATGCTTTCCCCCTCCTCTACTTTTGGTACACAAATAACTGCATCTCCTCTGGTTCCTCTGGTAAGCTCCTGACATTTGCAGATGGCGCAACAGTCATTGGACTTATCCAGGAAGGGGATGAGTCTGCATACAGATGTGAAGTGGTGTCATGGCTAACATCCCGGTGCAGCAAAAACAGCCTAAAGTTAAACATCTTCAAAACGGTAGAGTTAAGACTTTAGGAGAATCCCCCACCCTTCCCTCCATTCACAGTCACTATGAACAGCACCAGAGTCACAGTTGCAGACTCATTTATGTTCCTTGATGGCCAGCAACAACATAATAACCTGCCACAGGCAGTGCCGACCCAAATTGCAGTCAGATTCTAAAATCAGTCAGGACTGACCAGATCCGGGCAAAAATTGGGCTGAATCCGTACCGTGTTTGACTAGTTTAGGTCAGTTCAAAGTTTAAGGAGCAAACAAGGCCTGACTACTATTTATCATAACAAATTCTAACATTACATTTAAATTTAGTCTTTTAGCACTTTCTTTAATCCAAAGTGACCTACGGGGTACAGGGCAACAAAGGCAGGTTAAGTGTAAGGAGGTCTTACCTAAGGATCTCTAGGTGACCTTACCACTACACTATCCAGCCGAGTTAACAAAATTAGTGTTAAAGGTTTAAAGGTTTGCCAAACAGCAGTCTATGGTTATTTGTGCTTGTTAAAATCTTCTTGATTGACCTTAAGAGTACAGTTATTTCACCCGTGGCTGTGATCTTTAGTGTATTTTGTATCTGTACAACCAAGGTTTCTCATTAGAATCTGAAAGTTCAGTCTTGGCAACTGGGCTTCAAGGAAAATTGGTAGGAGATCTCAAATTTATCCTGCAGGGGGATCTCACCTCTCACCTGACTTGATAGACTTGCTAGGTGGACAATGGGAGGGGTAAAAGTAGAGCCCCTCTTACCCCCTTTAAATAAGGTTGTTAAATGTGACCTTCCTGGGGAGTTGCTCCTCCTGGACCATCCTGTTGTTTAGCAGCTGTTTAGTTTCTCCAGGGTTGCTCTCTGGACTGCATTGGACTATATTACTCCTCTTGTGTTTCAGTGTCTGGCCTTTAGGTTGGACGAGTCTTTGCGTTAGTGTGTTTGTGGATTTGAAGTAAACAGGTGTGTTTGTGAATGTGGTGTTTTTAAAAAATTCTTTGGAGCTTCTCAAAAACATCGGCTGTGTAAGGAATGACAAGGTTTTTCCATTGGCAATGGTCTGGTCTGGTCTGGTCTGGTCTCAGACTGTTGCGGTTTCCTTCTGCTGGATCAGGACTCTGCTTTGATAATCTACAGGCTTTAGGAACTGTCTAATGTAATTAACTAATAAGTTCAGTATTTATGCTGGGACATTGATCTAAATAACAAAACAGAATCAGTCCCACACATCAAACACACCGTGGTTAAACACTTCACATGAACCATGGCGTTAAGTAGAAAGAGAGTTTGTGTAATTTACCTATTATCACTTCAAATTGGCAGTAAACTGGTAAATCTCTGCTTGTACTACTTATTTTCTATTTGTTATTGTGTTATGCCAAACAAGTCAATTTTGAAGAGGTGAATTTTAATAATTTAAAAAATAAATAAAGTTGGATTATTATAAATCACGTTGCACAACTTTGTGCAACTTACACAGTTCAAGATTTTGAATGAACTTACTACATTTACAAAGTTGAACTAAAAGTAACATGACTGCTTTAAAAAAGTCAGTTTAACAACATGCTCAGTTTTTTTTGTATTCGTGCAACAATACATATTATATGTGTGTTTGTTGGACTTGATATTTTTGTTGCCTCAACAAGGATTTACGTTTGCTCAATCATAAATACATTCTTGGTAGAAATAAGTCTTGTATCACTCTTTTGTGGTTGTTTGAAATTAAAACTATATTTTTATATGTTTTGCAAGGTGGGGGGCGGCGTTAATGTGCAGGACATAATCGAAAACAATGTCTTATGCAATAAATATAATGCACACACCTCTAATATACAAATCACAGGTGATAATCACTGAGAATATTCTTATACACTAGGTCAGACTGGAATTTCTGCACACAAGTATGTATTGGTTATCACATGTAAGCTTTAAATTAGAGAGAGAAAAAGAACAAACAAGATAAGATTTAAGATTGAAACGCTAGATGAAGTTATAATCATAGAAGATTAGAATGAAACTCTGAAGATCAGTGGCGCTTATGTGGGAGAAGGAAACAAGATTAAGAGACTGGACTGAGTATCTGGTGTTCCAACAGTCTGCAGCAGCAGAGAACAGGTGAAAATAATTATACAGCTTGGCTGAACCTTTCTGTTAGCCTTAAAGTGGCAACCATGCCAAGCACCTCAAATAGCTCTTCTCATACTGCTGCAGTGTTCTGCTTAGCTATGAATTAGCATTTGATCAGTGTGAGAGCAGCTGGGCTTCTCAGGTGTTTATTCCTGCAGTGCTGACACTTTGTGGCCAGTTTATTTTTATGTTGAATGTCTACTACAGGCTGAAAAACAATATTCCCGAATGTTAACTCTTTGGCAATTAATTGACACTTAAAAATGTGTAATAGGTTCAACACGCAGGGATCATATCTGGTTGTATTGTAGGTGCAATATGTTGGATTATGATAACATAAACAGGTGCTCACACACAGAAACGGCTTTATTTTCTAAGGTACATTACATTTAGATGTTTTAAAGAAGGGAAGTGTCCTCAAACTCTAAAGTGTTTTCTTCTTTATATATGCTATGACCAAAAAAACAAATCACAAAGTTCCTGAGCACCGTTTTACTTGCTGGTCAATCCTTTTAGATGTTTTAGTCAACCCCCCCCCCCAAAAAAAAAACGTATGATAAACCTTTAACATTTGTATGCAAAAATATGATTTACCCATATCAATGTTTGAGAATAGCTGCTGAACAGAAACATTGAGTTAAAAGAGTTTATAGTTGAAACGCCATCACTGCAGTTCATCAGTTCATTTAAACAATATGGACTCTTCCTTTGTAGTCTGAGAGTTCTTCTTTCAGTATGAATGGACTTCAATTACATCATTATTTTATCAGGATTTCATGCAGTAAAGACTCTTTCATTTATTTGATTTCAGAGTATTTCTTTTTATTTCACAGACTGCTGGAGTGACTGTGGGCCATTTTAAAACGTGACAACTGTAACATGAAAACATCTGCTGGAAAACAACATATGTGCAGCTTATGTGCAGTAAAGGTTGCAGTAAAAGCAGTTCAAGTGACACTATGAATGAAATTATATTCACCGTGTTGTACTTAAACGAGAGCTAAATCTTTCTTTTGATTCAGAAAATACAAATGTTGGAAGATGAATTACACTGGAACAACATGTGAACGGAAATTATATAAAGTTCGATTTATAGATGAGTCATCGGTCTGATCAGATCCTAGAATTTGGTAAAAACCTTCCAAATGACAGTGCATCCATTCAATCTGGGTAGTTTCAGGCCTGTGATCATGGAGGCAGTAGGTAATGCAGTATAGTCATCCTACTTCCCAGGATGGAGCTCCTGCTGGAAGAACCTGAGTCTTTCCCGAGCCATGTGACAGGTATAATACCACCAGTGTGTTCTAGGTCCACCCTGTGGTCTCCTGCCAGTTGCACATGCTCAGGAGACTCAGCTGAATTCTTTTGAGGCCAAGGAGCAGCGGCTTTGCTCCAAGCTCCCTCCAGATGTCTGAGCTCCTTGCCCTTCATCTCTAAGGGCGAGCCCAGCCCCCTGTGAGGAGAAACTAATTTGAGGCGTTAGATGATTTAATACAGGCCAGACCTGCTGAAATTTCATATTCCGCCAAAAATATAGAAGGATAAGGAAGGATTTTAGATCACATGATGTTTCTGTATCTACAGAGTTAAATGTATTAAAATTCTGGACTCTAATTTTCTGCTTGTTCTCCCTATATCATAGAATTGGATATTTGACCTTCTGTTTAAAATTTATTTTTCATTTCTCTAAATCAGTTAATTTTGTTATTGCACTGGTAGCGGCTCTGGCCGGATGCATTGGGATCACCAATTTGCTTTTTACTTTTTGTGTTTATTTGACAGTCAACATAGAAAATGACCAGAACCATAACTGTACCTTAAGCTGCCAGGGTGCCTGCACATAGCTACTCTTGTTAAAGAGGCATTTTTTTGAGATTTAGGATTTTAAACATTGTAAACTTGTTCTACTTGACATGTTGACATTATCATTGACATGTTGACAACCTGACATAAGCACTCTTCTCTTCTTTCTTCACTTTTCACATGAACTGTGCAAAAAACATAATCCAAGTCCTAAATGTTGAAAATGTTTCCACAGCTCTGCAGGTGACACTCAGCTGGAGGAAAGGTTTTGATAAAGTGACTCTTGATCACAGAATAAACGTGGTGCTCCAAAATGCTTCTAACACGTATGTGTTGTTACTTCTCTCCTACAGAAATATGAATGCCTTCCTGCTGCTTGGCTGCTTTCTCCTTGCTGTGACAGAGTACGTCCTGAGCTCTGCCCACATGGTTCCTGATGAGGGACTCTCCACAAACAGGGTTCTTGTATACAATGCTATGTCTCAAAGCCTAGATAGAGATCCACCATCCGTTCTTATTGAAGGTACGTTGGCAAAGTTATACAGTAGGTTTTTACTTTACTGTTTGGAAAGGTGGGATTTCTGTCATCAATTTCTAAGTATTATCCGTATTAGCTTTGTTTTCCGATCTCTTCCAGAGATGCCCAAATCAGTGAAGAAGAGCAAGAAAGCAAAGAAAACTAAGAAGGTGATCCAATATAAGTTTATGATGCTAAAGTGTTTCATTGTTTAATCAGAAATAGTTTTAGGTGTGACAGGAGGTGATTTGAAGCTGTTATAGCTTGATCAGATCTGCATGTTCACTCAAAACATAGAGATTTCTTTCTGCTATGTTTATATTTTTAATATAGATATTCTTATATCTATTGTGTCATTTTATTTTTGTTTGCTGTTCCAACAACTGCAGCAAACATCTCTAACAACTATGATCTTATTTATTCTTACAGCTTCTCTCCCTTTTTCTTTTCCCCAGAACAAATTTAGTGTGATAAAGCGCCCTCCGCCTCCAGCTAACTGTATTCCCATGGGGGGAAGCTGTAAATCTCCAGGCAAAGTGTGCTGTGATTTCTGTGCCTTCTGCCAGTGTCGGCTCTTCAGGACTGTCTGTTACTGCCGAATGGGCAACCCCAACTGCTGAGCAGCCAGCTGCACAGGAGCTCAGCTCCAAGCAGGCAGAACAGAAGTTCATGCTAATTCAGACCACTTACAACGAACACTGACTGCAGTGCAACTCACTTATTGGTTTAGTACTCGGTTTATAACCTGAAATTCACTGCATGAAAGCACTTTATTACAGAGGACTCTTATTTTATTTTATTTACCCTTTTAAGCAGGTCTGTGTTCTGCTTTTAGCGTGCGTAAATAGATGCACAAAAAGCTTTATATGTTGCTTTATTTTTACACAGAAATATATAAATGTGCGATGCCAAACTTTAAATACAATGGGTTTCACATTTTCTATGAATCTTTTTAAGAATAAAGTTCCTGTCTTATGTTTCATATGACAGTGTTTTTGTTTTGTCTAGTGTCTAGACCACCTGGCCAATAGAAACAGTTCATTTGAGCAGTTTTCTTGAATTGCATACCAAAGTGAAGCTAATTCACAGATACTGAAAGAATATTTAAAGGATAAGTGATCAACAAGAGTTAAAAGACTAAAACGCCCTCTCTGCTTTGTACTTCTGCTAATTTGTCTGTAGCATATCAATATTTAAAACAGTTTATTTCCTCTAAAAACTAAGTCAAAACAGAGGATATGGATGATTTCTCATGTTTCTCTAGAAGAGTTTTCTTCTTTATCCCCTCTATGATTTATAGGTTCAATCGGTAATTTAAGTTTCTCTTTCAGTTTTACGCCACTGACTGAATGTTGTGCTACAGAGGAAAAATAACCTCTGGGAGCTTCAGGTAGTGATTTCAGACTCGCCATAATTTCAACACTTCATTTGGTGATCGACAATGAAGAATGATTAGATGTTAGTGAGAACTGCGGTCTTTAAATGATTACTTACACTGCTGTGTCTGTAGCTTTGACAATCATGAGTTTGGATTGGAAAGAAAATCTAGCCTGGAGGAGTATAAGGAAGGAAAACGTATCTCCCTGTTTGACTACCACCAGGGAAACAACCTCGACTAAGGCGGCAGCTGCCAGGACCCCGATACCTGGGATCTGTGGTTAGAGAGACTGAATGCACATATTGTAAGTAGCTTTGGACAAAAATGTCATAGAATGTCTTTCTGAACAAGTTGAAATGAAATCTTTTCTTGTTAAAACGAAGGTCAAAAGTTCTAATAAACCAGAGTAAAAGTTCTAGAAAGAACATTTAGTAAGATCACCTCTAGTCACCTAGTTATACTGTAGATGTTTAAAACGCTGTTGTTACTTTAATTACTGTTACTTTAATATTAGTGTGTCCATCTGGATGTTAACTAGTCCTTTTCTGGCTGCTTTTGTAAATGTTTATGATTGTTTGTGCCTGCGTTTGTATTTTAAGTGGCATTTTAGGTCAAATTAGTCCATAAATCTGTTCTTAGTTTGAAATATAATGGGTGATTCCACAGATGATCATTGAATCAAACTGTTTCTTTGTCCAGTTTCCTGCCAACAGCAGAAGTAAGCCAACAGCCCATTGCTGTTTTTATTATCAAGATCTACTTAAATAAATATTTTTGTCATAATGTTGTTGACTATAAAATGCTGGTTAATATTAAATCGCATGTAAATGTTCCCTGTTTAAGTATCATCAATGCATTAAATAAAACCAGCTCTGATAAACCACGGTGCCAAACAGAGGTTAATATAAACCATGTGGAAAGTGAAAGTGGAACATAATATCTAATGAGTGAGGAGTCATAACTTTAACTGAACACTGGCAGCAGATTGCTGCTAGGTTAGAGGTGTTTTCTACCTGAACGAGGGTATGATAGATGATAGTGGATCCACCAAGAAAACCCATTACGAAACTCTATAAGCCACAGAACTGGGACGCAAATATGATCCACCGATTGTCCCAATTTTACTTACATGCTGTACGTCCTTAAAAAACTGCAGAGTCTGCTCTGTACAGAACTGTAACAGCAACATGATCTACTGTACATGAGCCTTTGGCAGAGCTGCAACAGCATGTGCCACACAAATACCACATAACGGATAATGGAGATACATGCTCAGTTTTTCTGTTTTATTTTCTTTCAGCTGCTTTTTTTTTACATTATTGTTTTTATAAGGGTAAATTAAAGGAGCTTTTAGCTTTTTGCCATAAATTTCCCTTAGGAGCACAAACAGTTAGGATAATGATGGATAAACATCTGTGCTGCTGTTGTTTTGGTTTTGGAATATTTCCTCCCCCTAGTGGTCATAAAGACCACACTGCAGCGTTTCACTGGATTTACTGCAATAAAAAAAAAGAAAGAAAACACAAATTAACAGTCTACAAAGGGACATATTTGTGCAACATCTCCCACATTACATGAAAGCAAGAACTGCTGTTTGCCATAAATAACAGACTAATTCACAGAAGTTGAGTTCCCAGAAACATCTCTGAGTCCACTCATAACAAAGGACGATCCAAACCAAACAACTACTACAATAGTTTTCTATATAGAATGAGGAATAAAGAGAAAACAATAAATATGAGAGTTTCTCTACTGGACAATTGTTATTATTATTATTTACAACAGTGTCT
Organism: Anabas testudineus; assembly: GCF_900324465.2. NCBI lineage: Eukaryota > Metazoa > Chordata > Actinopteri > Anabantiformes > Anabantidae > Anabas > Anabas testudineus. The sequence goes on along the minus strand of NC_046614.1, from coordinate 22,946,476 downwards.
CTTGAAAATTATTATTTTTTGACTACTTGATTCAGATTGACCTGCGGTTTGGATTTATCCCTCCCAGTGATGGGTGGATATTCCACATTGTGGATTCTTTAGCTGAAAGTTGAATCTTTTTGTCTGTAAACGTTAGATTTCTTGTGCAGCGTATACACACATTTCCTAATTTAAAAAAACATTTTAGTCCTCAGACCTTGTCAAGTAATGAAATTTACTCCACTTGTTTGGATTATTCATTTGCAAAATATTTAGTTGTTGTGCAAATTTCCAGAAATGACTTCATGAAAGTTCGTCCCCATTTTTCTTTTTCCATTCTGCCCATTATTTTTTAAGATTTACTCTGAAATAGGATTTTTCCTCATGCTACCTGAATCACACTACCAGTATTCCAACATTCCTCAAGTCCCCCCTGATGTTGGCTTTGAGGCATCTGGTTTGGGAAGAAGTGGGACAGAGGAAGACAGATTATTGCAGACAGCTGGCAGGCAGACAGAGTTCTGAAAGGATGGGAGAAAGATGCTGAAATACTAACAGAGAGAAGATGACGCCAAATCACCAGCAGGGTCTGACACCTTGTGGATGGTTTTATTTAAAATTTCTAACATATAAATATCAACAACAGACCATCTTAATATGGATATACCTTAGTTTTTCTATCTTGTTTCTTCACAGTGGCCCTGAATTCATGTTGAGATTCATGTTATGATATGATGATGAGTCTAAACTGTTCTGTCCAACATTGTGGGTGTGTGTGTGTTAATATTTCTTTAAATTTCCAACCTGTTTATAATTTCCTATAAAGTCACGTTAAACTACCTTTACTGAATTCCCAACACATCCATCAGTGATGCAACACCAGTGGACGTGGATGTGCATTGAACATCTGCTCTCCCAGAGCAGTAATAAAAGCAGCATGTTTTTCTAGGAAGACGCCCCTGTGAGAAGAACTGTCAAAGCAGTGGTCTATTGTGGAGGTACTTTTCCAAAAACAAGCTGAACCCATGTCGAGAGTCAGAGGTGATGACGTGTTTGTCATGACGTGCTACACAGTCATGTTCTCACTGGGGACTGCGACCTCAGTATTTTGGACCATAGTAAGAGGCGTAGCTGTGCACTGATAGAGACTTGAATAATTTATTTAATTAAGGAATAACATGATGAGTTGATTAGTGAGAGTTTTTTAATTTAATTCAAGCTGTTGTTGATTGATTTGTGGCTACGGCAGTTGCTAGTAATGAGAGTAGACAGGAGGAGAGCAGCACAACCCAAAATACCAAGTTAAACTGTCAAATGGTGCAGATGAAATATCAGGTCTAAGGTTAGTTATGTTGAACATATAGCAAGTTTCCAGCATGACTAAACATCCCCCACGGCATTCTATTGTTAGTTTAGCATTTACGTTATACATGAAATTCTGACAAGGTCAAGGTAAGCTATACCTCCTTAATGAAGCATGAAACAACACTGAAGTCACCCAACATAAAGCTCTGTCTTTAATACTATTTGTCAAACGTGTCTAGCATCAACTGCTGTTACTTTTCAGACATGGGGTACACCCTGAACAGGTCACCAATCTCATCTCATGACTGACACATGAAGACAAACTAACGTAACCAGAGTACCGGAGAGAACAAACGTAACCACGGGGGAGAACATGCAAACCAGACAGGAGAGGTGAGGTTACGAAAAAGTCACAATAAATCAACACAGTCTCCTGAAAATTGCATTCCTATACAACTGAACAGCAATAACACACACACACACACACACACACACACACACACACACACACACACACACATTTTTATGGCCTAATCGCAACTAGATTATGTTTCCTGTTAACTTAATAATCATATATAATCAATAAATGTTCATTCTTTCCAGATGTATCATCACATATCTGATGCTCATAATGTCTCATTTTGACGCTACACGTTCTCTCTAGTCCGTTCAAGTTTGAATTTGTTCAGTCCCATTCTGAACAAAACGTTCAACACAGCCTGCAGCAGTAAGACCATGGCCCGACATGTTTGTCATATTTTAGGATTTGATGCAAGCTGTCATGAAAAGTGGAGTGAATCTCACAAGCGCACACGAAGAAGAGGATCAGGAGCAAACAGTTAAGGAGGATCAGCAGGCACCAGTTCAAAAGTATGAATGTGACTAAGATAAGCTACGGTACTTTCACTCATACAAATGGCTTTTAGTAAAGTATCATGTGGGATTCAGAGATGATAAAGGTGAAACTCAGCTACCAAGTAAGCCTGTCACTGTTTGATGTTCTTATATCGACTCTGTATATAAAATCTGGCAGCTCCCATTATTTTATCTCTATCTGTAATACTGTTTGTGAAGATCCTCACTTCTCTATGTTTCATTTCCTCCAAACATCAGTGGGTTGAGGTGGTGGATTTTATGTTGGATGAAGCATTACACTCATGCGTACATATAATGTACAAAACATTACAAGTTAAAACATAAAAAGAGGTAAAAATGAAGGTGAAAGACACGACTCTCCAGGGCTTCGATACGCTGCAACACGTGTTCAAGTTAGGAATTCTCCCCTTTCAAGTTTGCTTTGATAGATAACATGCAGATGAAAAATAGAAAAGATTTTAAAGGTCTCTAAGGAAAAAGGTCAGGACACTCACCTGTGAATCAGCTGTTAAATGTGTCCAGGTGCTGAGGTTGCAGGTTCAGAGCCTGCACCAGGTTTCGACTTTCTAAACGTCAGTGAATGTAAAGAGGGATGCAGATACTCTGAAAGCACTTACCTGACTCACTTGATGGATCTAACAGGTTTACTGTACTGTGTGAGAGTGTGTAGGTCATGGCATCAAGGCTTCATCTCAAGGGCTACACAATTTCAAAGTAAGCAATGAGAGGAAAACTTAATCTCATCAGAGGGAACTAATGTAGATTTTTAAACATTAACTGGTCCAAAAGTTTAAGTGTTTGCAGGTGCAACGATTTCCAATTCAAGTTCATTTCAAAACCAGTATGTATTTGAAGCTAGATACAAGAGAGATCCTTTATTCTCCTGTCTAGTAAATGATGAAGTGTTTTAAAGAAGATGGGATCCAACAATATTCCCACTGGAGCAAACCAGATATTTGTCTTTTTCCACTGCTGCTGGGAAAAGCTGTGTCCTTTCTGTGAAGGTGCAGACACAAGACAGGGTGATCAAAGAAGCAATGTTCCTGTGATGACAGAGTTCATGTTAGATCATGTTTGTTCCAGCATGGTTCAATTGAGAAAACTTAATCTCAATAAAAGTACAGGCCCCTCAGACAACTATTGGAACAATAACACAAATTCAACAGTTTTTTGCTGAAGAGGAGACAAAAGGGAACCAAACTAAAGTGTAACTGAGCATTTATAATGAGCATCATGAGGACACGGTGTATTTTAAGAGACGTCTTCCTGGTAAACATTGCCTTTACTGTTGGCATAAGGCCCAAAAGGGATTGACAAAGCATCTGTATTTGATGACCTGGGATTGCGAATGGATTGGTGAACATCACTGTTGCACTGTGAAAACTGTTCCTTCACTGCAGTTTAATCTTAAATACGCAGTAGAACAGTAAATAGTGTATAAACTTCAGTGCCCAGTGAATATAATATGGCATCATTTCTTTACACAGAGGCGGACCTACTAAGATACAGTGGGTGGTAAGGTTTATGTGATGTTATCTCTGTGAGCAATAGCAAAGTGCTTCCTGTCAGCACAGAAAACCTGTGTTTGATGAAGAATCCACCCCTCTACAAATTTTGACAGTGTGACTACCCTGACTAAACCACATGGATATTTAGTATTTCACACTGATATGGTCGAGGGGTTTGGAAGAAACTCTGTACTTTCTCTGGCAAATGTCCATTTTTCCAGTTCCTCATCCTCCTGTTAAAACTTTGTACTCTCTAAACCTGAGGTTACACAGTCCCGGCCTTGACGAAACTCCTATGGAGTCATTGAACAACATTTTCACATTACTTTTTAGGAGCAATCGAGATCAGTAACCTAAATATCACATGTAAACTCTGCGGAATACCCCTTTATGTTAAGTGTTTGTGGAAGTTTACAGTTAATAAACATAAAAAACATAATCTCAATCTTCAATTATTAAATTAATTAAAACAAGGGTTTGGATGTATTTTTTATTTAATGATTTCCTGGTATGAGTCATTAAATATGTAGCTCTCACTGCAGGACGCCGTTTGGCTAGTTTGGTAAATATTTATGCACTTTTTTGTGGCCTCTATCTGAGACGGAGCAGAGAAAAGATTGCAGGAGCATGCTGATGTTTTTAAGTGCACAAAAAGTGAAAAGAGAGAATTTAGTTTTTCAGATTATAGCGTGTGAGCACAAAAGTCCTCAGGCAACAGGCACAAGATTCAACATTTTTATTTGGGTTATTTACATGTGTTGTAAAGGCATCTGGCACCCTCTCAGTGCAGACAGAGGAGTCAGCATCATCACCTTCATCGTACAGTATGCACAAGACGTCAAAACTAACAACAAAGAGTATTTAACATCAGCATGTACAGTAAAAATCAGACAGGAACACGAGGTGCAGGCGGAGAAAAGAGAAGGGTTTGAGCAAGAGAGGTGTGGAGAGACAGGGACGACATTTTTCTGGAAAATGAAGTCCAGCATTCATGAGATAAACATCTAGGAGTAAAAAGAAAAGTCAGAGATAATGAAATCAAATGATCAAGTTATAAAACACACCATCATGTTACAACTCCTAGTGTAGTACGTGGATGAAGCTCACCTTTACATAAACTGATGTGTAAAAGCGCCCAGTAAACCTGCTGTGATGACCGATTATTCAGCGTAGCTTAGGTGCATACAAGGATTTACACTATAGCCTATATAGAGGCGAACTTCACAACTCCAAAAATGTACAGTTAAACATGGGAAATTAAAAACAGTCAGACACAGGGAGTTGATCCTACACTGAAAAATAAACTGATTACAGATTTTAGAGCCGAGTACAGTTTTTATTGTAACTTAAATACAGCTACTGACCGTCTCCTGCTAACATCTTCTGTAAGAACATTCAGATTTTAAGAGAGATTCTTGTTTAATATCTTTGCTTTGAGAAAAAAAAAATCTGATCTGTGAATCAGTTTGGCTTCAATATGAAATTAATTCTCAACAGAAGATAAAAATAAAGTCAACAGGCTTAGTGAAAGGACAAAGAGTGGTCGGCATGGTGATGCTGAGAGCTCAGAAAACAAATGCAAATATACCAGTCAGACAACTTCATCTCGCCAACATCCTGAGAGGCGGAAAACACAATTAACGCCGACGTTAGAAGATTCTGTAATGAGATTCCAACACCACTTACAGGTGGTCTTCATGCCACATGCATTAATCACTTTTCAGTGTCCCTTGAAACCGTTGTTGTTCTATTTGCAGCATATTTGCAGCATGTCTGCTTAATGCTGCACCTGTTCTGATAAAGTTCCTGTTTTCATGATCTGCCGTGTTTAGCTCTGTGTCTTTGCTTAGGTAGCTGTGAAGTGAGTCTCAGTAAGACTAGAAGACATCGTTTGTTATTTCTTTCTTCCCACCTTTACCCAACATTTAAGGGGAATTAAGGAACAAAAGAAGAGCAGACAAGAAATGAAACAAAGTTAAGAGGAGACAGGAAATGACAGTTAAAATACCAAAGGAGAGCGACAACAGGAACAAAAAAATAGGCGACGAAAAAGAACTTCAAAGTCACAGACGCCACAGAGACGAAGCTGGATTGAAAGGAGAAAAGAGTTAAATGGAGGGAGAGAAAGTGGAAGATGAATGACAAGAGGGAAGAAGAGAAATTAGGAGACAAACCTGATGAAAACTACAAACGCATATTAAAAATGTGGAAAGGTCTAAGGTGTGACGTTGTTATGAAAGTTTGATAAATTTTTATTGATCCAAGTCTTTTCACATGTTAGGTAGATTCACATGTCAGAAAATCCAGTGGTTTATCATCACACTACAATTTCAAATATCATTTCATCATATCAATCATTTGAAAAACATTGTGAAAACTGATTTTAAAAGAATAAATCTCATCTTTTTTCTGGACCTACATCGAGTTCCCAGAATATACCAGTACTAATAGTTTGACTTATGACGTGGAAAATAATTTGAGAGTTTCTGTGGAGAATTAATTCATTTTAATTCATGCAGCATTCATTTAGCCACAGAAGCATCATGTGATTTATCAGCTCTGATAATGTTTATTTCCCCACACGTCAAACAAATATCAGCATTTTAAAATCGAATGTGAATCCTTCTGCATACAAGCGACACCATTTCAGGCCCCAGATCCCGACTTTGAGAAGCACTTTTACAAGGTGATGTCTAACTGATGAGGCTTGTACAATCATTTCTATCTGCTGATGTTATAGTATTAACAACCAGAGTTCACATCACCTGAACATGTGACAAACACAGGATTTATTTTCACTGCATTAGAGCTGGGCTGTAATTTAATATGATCATACATGTGTCAACGTTAAGTGGAAAACCTTTGTAATGATTGGATTTCAGATTTTACAATTTGTTTTGTTATTTATGATAATATACGTCACAGCTCCGTACCGTAAGTGTATCAGCTGAACTATCAGACATCTTGGAAATTCAACACATCAGTAAGAAGTAATGTTTCCAATTCAACATTACTTTGATCGTTTTATGTGATTCTGATTCAATTCACCACATTGTATAAATATAAGAAAGAGACACTATGACCCAGCCCTAATATGGTGCATCGACAGCTTGTTTTTTAATCTAAAAAAAGTATTAACAAGGTTTCCAGTCAACATTGTTTGAAGTCCTGCAAAGCAGCAGATGATGTTCTGATGGTCTCCGGCTTTCCTGAATGCGTCTGCCGCCAGCTGCAGAGCTCTCCTGTGTGACTGTGTATTACTCATGTTGTGGGGACATAAATCTCTTTACACAGTCACATCGTAGGGACTAAACTTCCTTTTGGTGACACGCAAGTCTGCATAATGTAAATCAGTAAGCAAAAATCTGGTCTGAGGTTAAGTGGAGGTAACGTTAAACCGGGTTGGGTTGTCAAGTAACGGTTGTGGTTAGGGATACGTTTAAATCTCCACGAAATGAATGAAAGTCAACGTAAGGTCCCGGGGATAGATGAAAACTCGACTGTGTGTGTATGAGTGTGAGGAAATCCATTGGTTTAAGATGCATTTTGACAGCAGCCTGCTGTTTTACTATCTCCCTGTGGTGCTGGCACAGCGTCGAGTCTGTCTCCATCCATTTGTGTTTTTTCTTCTGTGTGTGTGTGTGTGTGTATATTAGTCATCAGTTGATGATGTGTTCTGGCAGTACCCCGCTGTTTTAGTATCTTCCTGTGGCTTTGACAAAGTGTCAAGTTTGTTTCTCTGCTGTGTGTTTTTACAGTCGTGTGTGTGTGTGTGTGTGTGTGTGTGTGTGTGTGTGTTTCTGGCTCCCTGCGGTTTGATGGCCTTCCTGTGCCTTTATCCAGTTTTGTCTGTCCAAGTCTCTATCTCTGTCTGTCTCCTCCTCCACAGTCCACGCTACCTGAAACACAGAAGCTCGATCGTTAACATTATATTAAGATTACAGAACTGCAAACTAATTTTGGCATTCACTGTGACCACAAATAAAAACTGTCATCATTCTTAAAATGACAAATATTCGCAGAGCTGCAGAGCAGAAATAATAAGATCATCCTGCACACTGTCCAACGTCCTGACTGGATGTTTGGTGTGTGAGTACCCAGAGTGAGCGAGGGCAGGAGTCAACAGACTCGACTGGCCTGCAGGTCATTTCAGTTTATCTAAAAGATGTTCTGATCAAGAGACCAACAATGACGAGACTAATAATTTGCAGACACAGTAATAAACACACAGATGTTGTTGGGTCTGTCTTGTTGAAGAATACCAGGCTGGAGGAGTCACGCATCAAGCTGCCAATCCTGGGCTTCCTGGGCAACCTGCTCTTCTTCCTCCGATACAACTGAAGTTTCAGGATTTGTCTGTTTCAGTTTTGCGCTTGATTGCTGCATATTCCTAATGTGAGTAAAAAGTCATCTGGGGCAGTATTTAACACAGAAACACCTCAACCTTTTCCAAGACAGATGAAGAATGCAAAGCTAATCACTTGTGTTCCAAGCCAAGAGAGTAAGTGAGTTTGGACATGAACTGTTACATGGCTGCGAGCCTGACAGCCAAATTACTACAACAGCAACTTAAGAGTTCATCACCAAGAGCCAGAGAAAATGTTGGGGGATGTTTTAAACTTTGGACTCACATCTGTTCTCAAACTTTGACCTTTTAAATTGATTCCAGTTTAAATTATTTTTGTATTTACAGTTTTCTCATAAAGCATCAGAACGTTGGTGTCTGTATCTATGGTTGTGACCTTTACAAGCTGATAAATACACACATCTTTAATTGTTTTAGCTCTGTTTTAGAAGACATCTTCTGGAGGCAGACATTTAAAAGAATAGTTCAACACTTGCTTTCTTCCTGAGAGTGAAATAAGAAAAAAATTTGCACCTCTTACAAATCACAAATCATTTTTACATTTCTGTTATAAATATGTCTGCTCACTGTCTGAAAGAAAGAGAAGTCCATTTCCCAAAATGTCAAACTATTCTTTTAATATTTCACATTAAAATGAATAGGGGGAAATAGAGGACAATTTATTTTTCGGGAGGATCCTGGAGCCTGAGCTGAGTTCGAGAATCCACCTCAGATGTGCTTACGTTCCCTTGGACATGATGAATTGTGGAAACATTGAGTGTGTAAATCAGCCCTGCTGGGTTTCACATATTTGAATCAGTATCTGACAGATTTACTCACTACCACTCATTTCTCCTCCTCCCTTTACAGAGGAGGTCATTTAATAACAAAGGTTGGTTGACATAAAAACAAATTGCTATTGGATTGACAGCTTCAATTAAAATCATGGCTTTTTAAAGTTACAGTTTATATTCTTCAGGAAAATAGTCTTGATGTGCCAGACCTAGCTAAAGGTGATGCAGAGCTGTACAAAGTGCACAGAGGAGCCATTATTCTGCATTCGTTTGACACATTCCTTTATCACGACAACCATCCAGCGGGTTCATGTGCCTCAGTTCACAAAACTGTCACAGCAGCGTCAACACAGAAGCTCAGCACACACAGTGACATCTAAGACAGTCAGACGCACTCATCATCCAACATCAAAGCCTGTCCTTATCTATCATTTTAATCGCCTCACCACAAAGGTTGTGTAAAACTGTATCTACACTCTCACGCTGTAGCAGACGTCCTCTGGCTTTTGAATTTTAAGAGGCACTAAGTTTATTTTACTGTGTAGTGCTGAGTGTGAACTTCCCGAGTCTCTTAAACCTGAACTTCCTGTATGTGAAATAGTGTTTGACTTGGATGTTACACTGATGTCTGCAGAGGACACTAACAATACCGGACTGAGCTCATTGCTGTGAGTGAGGTGGGTACTAGTGAGCTTAGGCACCCAAAGGCAGACATGGGAATATCATACTGTCAGTCCAGCAACAGTAATGTTGTGAAATGAAGATTAAAAGAGAACAATAACGATGTTAAAGCAGTGAAAAGGTGAACTGTGCACTACATTCAGACTATATATGACAAATCGCTCTGGGGGAGCTGAACTTCCATCACAACATATTTTCATAAAGTTCTCAGGGTGTGCTGAGCAAATACGTCTGGTTTCCATTTACAGTGACTGGCAGCTATCGCTGTGCCAGTAATGTCACTGGTAGTGTGAACATAGCATAAGACAGACGTTAGTCCATTTGTTTCTCCTGGGCTGTCCCCTGTAGCTTTTCACCTCTCAGTGTTTTCATAAGTTGCTTTCACACATGCACTGGAATCCTGAACTTCTCCAGACTTTACCTGGGTGAATAACATGTGAGAACGCAAACGTCAGAGTGAGTTATCTCGAAGCTTACCCGGATTTAGCCGCCTAGTACAAAGTCTGTTTAATGTCTGTGTTATATCATGTGCAAACACGGCAGGTAACTGTCTGAAGTATTCACATCGAGCAATGAGACAGAGACAGATAAATAGACAGACAGATTTCTATAATCTTTTTTCCTGGTGGAAACAAAACAGATATACAGGGAGAGAGAATATTGCATTTACAATTAGAATTTAGTCAAAATATATAACTCCAAATAAATTAGTTTGCAATAGTTTTATCAAGGTCCCACTGCCTCCAAATGGTCAAAAAACAAACCAGTGCTGCTTTAAAGACGTTGAAGAAGGTGTGTAGCCAAGAATCTGGGTGTTGTTGGATCATTGTCTTTCCACAGACACCTGAAAATATTTTTTCAAACTATTTATTTAAACTAGTTCTCCATCATTTCAGACAGTTTTTGTTGTTACTGTGACAACTCGTTGTTTCCACGCTCATGCACTTCAATTGTGGCCCATGTGTGAACAGTATGATGGACTCGATGCTTAAAATATGGCAAGATGTGTTACATCTGAACAAGATGTGAGAGGAATCCTGCACAAATAAAGGCTTTGATGTGCAAGTGTGGAAGTAAAGAAGCCGGGTAATAAAATAAATAAATAATAAAAAAAAAAAGAAAAGCTAATAAGCATCCTGGAAAAGATTGCAGTAGCTTTGATACCAATAAACAGCAAAGTACTTCTCTTCTGTGGTGTAAGTGTAGAAACAGAAGTTTGCTGGGACGTCACATGTAAAACCTACTGCAGTAGGGCCCTGTCGAATCCAGACTAACCATGGGCACCATGCTGGACGTGATGCATTTCAGGGCCTTTTCATGCTCACAACCTATAAATCCAGTTCGCCTTTCAAATAAAACCCAGCTGGAATTTATTATTTGGCTAAAGTTTTAACACCTTTTTCAAATTCTACTTTGCCCGAGGAGCTCACTCCCAATGTGATGGGTTGAATTCCCCTCATTCAACAAATATACAGAATCTTGTTCTATTGCACTTTAGACAAATGCATCTGTATAAACACTGTTACATAACTGTACCATTGACATATGCTTAACATTACCACCATGCACTGTTTCTTTTCTGTTGTCTACCCTACACAAAGCTTCGATTTCTCTCACTTCATCAGCAAGATTCAAAGAATTCACAGACATTCCTCATTGGAGTCCAACTGATGTAATTTTTACAGTATGTGCACCTTTTATTTTAACATTTATACAGAAGTGACTTCACTTTTTTAAAGGAATGCAACTACAACCAGATTACACTTTTTATATATGCCCATAATTAGTGTTATTTCAAGCTGCAAATAAAATACTGAAAATGTCAATCAAACGTTGCCATACGACTGATTTCTTTCTGCCAAAATATTTGATCTGACCACAGGTTGTTGGACCATAGCTTTATTAATGTTTTCTTTATTGTGTAACATGTATAAATATAAATCTCTCTGTTCTCCTCTGCAGGTATCCCCGACCTTGGAGCTGTATAGTCCCAGAGTCAAGTTACTGGTTCTTCCAACCTGTCCAAAGTTTTTGCAGCTTGTTGTTGTTTTTTGTTGCCTGCTGTTCTTTTCTCCATATAATTCAGTATACAGTTATACTTTGTAAGATCTTAAACCTTAAACACTGTGCCTCAAGATGACTTTTGTTGTAAGTTGGTGCTACACAAATAAAACTGAACAGAATTTAATTGTTGATCATTTTTTGTTAATTAGAAAATAAAATATATTTTATACAGATTATATATATATATATATGCTGAACACTAGTAAAACTAGTTGTATTACTAGTACTACAACAAGTATTATTACTGTTTTTTCATTTATACTTCACTTTATTTTACAGTTATAGTACTTTTAGTGCACACTTTATTGCAATTTCAATTTGATAGTATATAACCGAGTAGTCAAGAAGGATTTTCTTGGTCAAATTTGGATTTCCAGTTCATCTGTCCCAACACTAAGTTTATTTTAAACAAGCTCCTATTACATGGGTAACTACTTAAAAACATGATATGTATTGTGCATACTATACACCAAGTGCAACCTGCTACTTTATCAATCGACAATAACATTCAAACAAAAATCGACAAACCTTAAGGTTATAAAACATATTCATTCAATGTTTTATACCTGTTCTACTAAATCAACGCTGGCCAATGCTGTTCCAGCCTACTGTGAATATAAATGCCAAATAGTTTGGCAAAAACTGCTGTGCCCGTCAGCAGTCAGCAGCAGTGTCCCAGCACACATGGACACAAAATAAAAAATGTATAAAACCCTAATTAGCAGGGAAAACAAGATTAATCATGATAAGTATATAATATCTCCAAAAAGTGGGGTAAGACATCTTTTTTTAAAGATGATCAATCACTACACTGTTGGTGGGGTGGAGGTGGGTGGGTGCACACCCTCAAATTAAAGCTAAGATTAAAACACTTGTATTTATACAGAATATTAAAATCTGGGGAGATGCTTACATAGCTTTCCACCCCTCGGTTGCGATTTGGGCCCTTAACTTTTCTCTAGCGGAATAATTGGTAAAGATTTAAGCCACTATTATTAGTCTCCATGTGTTGTGTGTTATACTGTATTTAGAAAAAATAAAAAAGAGCTGAATCAGAGTGAATTATCCAGTTATACTGTGCCCATTTGGCATCAATTACAGTGACAACAGAAAGTATTCAGACTTCACTGCACAACTGAGTAGGAAATTAATTTACATACAAAAGTAAATTTTTTGCTCAGCAATCTACACAAAATAACCCATAAATACAAAGTGAAAAGATTAAAGACTAAATTGCCTCTGCACTACATTGGTAGACTGAATGATCGAAGCAAACGCACTATCATGATCTCAGTTGCCACATCATCACTTTACATTTTCGATAGTCTTATCAGGTGTTATTCGATACCCTGTAAATCACCAGTGTCCTTAACCAGTATACCAATAAACAAAAACAGTAGAAGTTGATTATAACAATTCTAATTGTTAGGATGAAAACACCAACTATATAGATAAAGTTAAATTCAACATTGGAAACTGAAAACGAAGGCTTTTTAGATAGATTAACCTATGTTTTCCAACTTACCTAACCTAGAAACAACAATCTCAATTTAACAAATAGATAGAGCATGTGGTATTAAATATTTACCTCCAATTACAATGAAATCTTTTTCATTTTATCACCTTCACTAAAACTAAAGATCTTTAAGAGTAAATAAATAAGTAAATTATTATTTTACTCTGTTCAGTTTTTCCTTTGCGGACAAAAATAGATTTACTAGTGGAATATTAAAGTGTATATATTTCTCCACAATTCACAGTACTGTACTGTATAGGCATTTCACAGCATCTGACCGTGGAATACTATGACAAATTGCAAATAAATGTTTATACTGCATAGATGCCTAGAGAATAAATTCAAATGACTAATGATTTTCCCATCCTACCATGACATTAATATTTGTGGTTTGAAATGAAAAATCAGACAACAATAAACCTAAATGCCTCAGTGCACGACAGACATTAACTACTCTACTACGACTATTGGAATATGAAAATAACTTTAAAAAAAAGTCATATTGGAAAGTCCCATCAGTGTCTCTATCAGCTGATAGAGCTAAAATATCAGAACACGTGTGCCTCGTGCTTTTACCCTCCTTCGAGCACTGAACCTAACTCAGATGTGCAATATAAAAAAGGGCAGAGACGTTTTTTCCGACTTTAACACGACTTAAGTCATTAGACATCTGCAGGACGATGTTGCAAATGTTTCACCAAACTACTGCTGTTTTATGTTGCAGTTTGCTGGGGAGGCTGCATGAAGCACAGTAGACGCCTGCAGTGTGACTGGAATGAGGTTGGACTCACTAGATGTGAAGAAACACACATAGAAAAAGACAGAGACCATTCTACCATACACTGACCATCACCTACACAACATCCTGATGGACCAGAGAAGTAGCTGCAGTTAAGGACCCGACTCACCTCACTGATACATGAGATCCTTCATCCCCACAACCATCAGGCTCTACAACACCCGAGCCAACAGCAGATGATTACTAACTACTTTCACCATCTTTCTATCTACGAGACTACCTGAATTTCCCTTTGGGGATTTTAGTTTATATATATAAGTTTATCTAATCTTAACTCTTTTCATTCTTGATTTCTTCAAGCTCTAAGGAGCTATATCAAATAAGGTGCATACTTTATTATGAGCTAATTCTTAAATATTGATAATGTACTATTTTTATTTATAAGGATGTCCATCGTTTATCTGATTCATAACTTGAACTTGAAGAGTTCGCTAAAGAAATGTTTTTGACACATGAATTAAAACTGAAATCATTACATTTAATGAGGGAAAAATGATTTCTTGGAGCAGTTTTTGTTATTCTTCAGTTTTGAACAACTTTAAGCCAACAAAAGCTACAACGTCCTGTTCAATAACAGCAGCAAGACGTGATCTATGATTATAGCAAACTGCTTTGACCACAGAGGAGAAATGGAGGACTCTACTACAGGGAGCAATACGAACAAAGCTTATTTGCTCTAATTTTGATCTGAACATATACATTTCTAGAGTTGTCTGTAGTGTGTGCTTTGACATTCTTGTTAAATTCTTGCCAAAACAATTTGCCTCTTTGTTTATCTCAGATTATCAGATAAGGAAGTTCGACGATGGAGTCCTCCTTCATAAACAGCAAAGGTTTCTTTTTTTTTACCAGTATCTGTGTACATTATCAAACACAAACTGGTGGATTCAATTACAAAAGATATACACGATGCGCTGTTTCAGATATTATATAAAGACAAATTTAAAGTTTATTTAGTCCATGAATTTCCTGCCAATTTCATGGACTCAGAAGCTTTGACAAAACTTCCAGAAGATCCAGAATTGTTTTAAATGTTGAAAAACAGAACAACCCCATTCCTTTTCTCACAAACAACAGTAGACTACACTTGATGCCACAGGGATCAGTATAATATGCTATAACTAAACTCACTTAAACAATTTTTCCCTGTTTCTTTTGAAAGAAAACATTCACCTTAAACCATCCATCCATCTATTATGTAAACCACTTATCCTGTTAAAGGTCACAGGGGTGGATACATTCTGGGCACGCCAAAATCACAGGGCCACAGAAGACCACTGACTCTTTAAAGGGTTTCCAACCAAAAGGAAAGCAGCAATTATAGTCTATGCATATCATATGCACGTGCAATTACTGGATAAAAACTGCATTGATGAAAAGTGTAAAACCACATGCTGCATTTGTTCAATCTGACTACTTTCCCATGCCAGTGGAATATTTTCAAGGTTTGCGGTGGAAGTCGTAGTTTAGGTTGGTCAGTAAAATAATGATTAAAAAAAAACTGAGAGAGAGAGAGAGAATAGAAAAAAAAATAGAAGGTTGAGATGTGTTTTAACAGCATTTCTGTATAAGAGAGGTGAAATTTTATTTGCTGTGCTTAAACCATTAAATATGGAAAACTAAGCAGCAATGTGTTTGTACAACAACATCCTCTTTACACTATTTAATTTCATTCCAGCAGCAAAACATGCATTTTCTGTGTTTCTACTAAGAAAACAAACAAACTAGTATAAAAATCTCTTTGAAATGTGAGAATGTCAGATGCTAATTGACTGCATATAGCTACATTACGATACTGAACAAGACATAATGGTAATGAAGAAAACCTCATATAGCGTGAAGAGCAGAAACTAAAGAGTAAATCTGTATTTGTGCCGTAACATCAAGATGATCTGAGCTGAATCAAAACCAGACCTGTGACTTTGTATTGTTACAGCCTTTGGATATTTTCCCAGTCAATCATATTTACTGAGGCATGCAAGGTATTGTGTGTACCTCTGGCTGAGGGTGTGCTGGGGATATTAATTTGTTTAAAGTCATACTAAGGTTAGGTAAGTATATTTAGGGCAAGTCTCCAAGAAATGATTGTGTGTGTGTTAAAAATAAATAATTCCCCCCTCAGTCTACAGTAATTAGATATTTCCTCCCAATCTTCACATAAAAGGAAACACATGGAACACATATTTCAATTTTTCCACCAATTTAAGATAATTTCTAAACTTTTTACATAGTTGGACTAGGATTTTGTTTAGTGTCACTCCCCTCCAGGGTGGAAAATGTATTTGTTCCAGATTATTTACTTTTCAAACTGACGGACTAAAGGGCATAATACCGTGGAAAACAGCGTATTAGTGGACGGCAGATCAGTGGTTGCACTGGACAGATTCAGGTTTGAATGTGGGTTAAGTGAATACATGGGATCAAGGTATTTTCTGAAAAGTAATAGAATATAATAATAATTGCTCTTTGATAATTAAGTGTGTTTGCTTTGTTGTTTTTTTAATCTTTAAAAAACTTTATATGGCCGAAACAAAGCATTAGTTTGGTAATGTCTTTATCCTTGAAGTCAGGTTCAAATGAGAAGAAGTCGAGGCTGATTTCCATTTGATTTGTCCCTTCAAAGCATTAGGCAGAGTCCTGTTCAAAGACTTCTATCAGGTTCAATGTTCAGGAAGGAAAATGACTGCAATTTTATGTTCCAGCCGTGATGAGGCTGCCCAACATAATCTCAGAGCTGTTTGATATAAATCTCAACTGAGCACCACTGCTTTGTGCTGCACAAATTCTCGTTACATCTGGTTGAGAGAAACACTAACACAGGTCTTCCACGAGGTAAACGTGTTTAAAAGCGGGCTTCAAATAAATCCTGGTGCTGCAGTCATAGAAAACGTCTTAAAATGATCAATTCAAATTAAAACCTTTCTGTGCTGGTCCGTTTTAAAAGAAGTGACTTCTTTTTTTACTGCACAACGACACTTATAACGGTAACCGGTAACAGTTTGTGTGTTTTTATTTATTTCTTTGCTAGCTGAAACTGTAAAGAGAAAAAGAAAAGCTGTAAAGAACTGACTTTGCCTATAACAGTGAATTGGTTTGAGATCCAATGTAACCCATCCAAAACAAAAGAGTACTCACCTCTCAAGGGTGAATGGAGTCCATCTCTGATGATAGGTGACTGTTTTCCTGAACGAAACAACAGGAGAATAGACCGGATTCAGAACGCACAAAAATGTACAGTGTGTATCCAAGTCTTTAGTTAAATTGGACACAGATTTGTGATTATGTAAAAGTGTAGCACAACAGGAGAAGGCCTGAATGGCTCCAAACATATTTAAACAACAAGACTGTATTATTTCTTGCAAATATTCTAACAAGCCAAGTTATCTGAATACAGCTATTTGTTGAATTGGAAGAGAACACATCGAAATGCTTCGAATAGCCTGTGCATTAAGTATAACGCTACGATGAGAATTTACAATATGTACAAAAGTACATTTAACATAATAAACTGTACAATGAGTAAATCATCACAAATATATAAATAAACAGTCAATTGTGCCTTTTGTTCTGAACAATAAACCTCAGTGTCACAAGCTAAAGGACTGTATGTGGTTTCCTCCCTGTGAAGCTGTTTTAAAGCAAATGGTTATAACGCAGGTAAAGTTAGGAAATGATATGAAAACACGTATACACGTAACTAATCCTGGAAAAGTTTTCTAAGGGATTCTGTGCATCTATCAATAACCATGATTGTCATTCATCAGCTTGAAGAACTATGACATTTTAAACATCCACATATGTTACGAAGTGCTTCAGGTTTCCACGGACCGGGATCCAGTGTTGCATGTGGTTCAGTGCACTTGGAATCACCTTCCTCCATCTCAGTGTCAGAGTCATCACATCACATTAGATGCTGTTAGAGCAGCTATTTAGGTTTAAGTATCATAATACAGTATTTCAACTGACACAGACACACTGTGAAAAAAAGTTTGAAAACCATCCGCAAAACTATACCAGCTGGAAGCGGGGGATATTTTAACTTTTGTTTAAAGAATAAAAAAAACATAATTAAAATAACCCTAACCCTTTTCTGTCAAACATCAAATTAATTAATCGAACATTAGTTTTAGCGTGGGGCTTATTTGAGTGTCTGAAATATTGATAATGCTTCCTTCAGGGCTGTGGCAGACAGAGTTTGCACTGTATACGCAGTGAGTCGCTCCAACTACCTTTGTGTGAGCTAACGCTAATAGATTTCGGTTGGGCCGACTGGGCTGATTCCTACTAAAATTAGCTACATACCATAATTTTATTCTCAGAGAGAACAGTAAGCAGTTTACTGATCTCCATTACGTCGTTGATTCTGCAGTTCCTGCAGCTGATAAACAGTGTTTTGCTATGACTACAACTTAATAAGTGTTTTGTACATAATGACACAAAAAATTAGTTCGAGAGAAGAGAAGCATAAATTTCATGGTGCAACAGCTGCAGCTTCTCAAAACATTTAAGAGAGCTAGAACTCATTCACTAAAATTATATAAAAATGTTCCTTTAAAATAATAAAAAAAAGTTCTGTAGTACAGAAATACAAAAATATATTAAAAAGGCAGATTTATTAAATTAAATACTTTGATTTAAAAGTAAAGAGTTTGCTTGTGGGTTTGCAACTAACTTAAACGGATGCATCTCTGATATTAATAAAAACTATACCGCTGTAACTAACAGTCAGTATCAATTAAGCAGAATATTCTACTCACAATTTATCAGAGTTGAAGAATCTTTCCTGTTTTTCCCAAGTAACTGTGCAAACATCAATTTACCATGACATTCAAAGTGAGAAATGTTTAAATTTAGTATAACAGAGGATGTTTATAATTAACATAATAATTAATTCATTATTCATTACTATTTTTTCAGCCAGATAGTTATAATAAATAAAATCACAAATATTTAGGCAGCATATTCAGAAAACAGAATAAATAATATAGTAATAAGCACATAATAATGTCACTAAAAAGAGTAAGGGTAAAGTATATCCAAGGCACTTTATGGCGCATTTCTAAAGTTGAAATTATCTTGTTGCACTATTCCTATGTTGTCAATGAACAACTTGACACCACAGGCGTCAGACTGGTTTCGCAGCACTTCACATTACCACAACCTCAATACAAATTATCACTTCTCAGATGCTTTGTGTTTTTCAAAATAAGAACTCAAATTCTAATCCCAAAGTTTTAAAAGTACATTTGTCACAATTTGGAAATAGAACTGAACAGAATATTAATGGTCCAGATATAAACATGCAGTGTTTAAAAGTTGCCATGTTGCTACCACAGTAGAATGGACAATCCAAACACTGGGTTCAGAAAGGGAATCCCGCTTTACTTGAATTTCGTGACAAAATCTCTTCTATGTACTATCAATTAACTTAAGGGGAAAGTAAAGGGACATAAGAAACACTCCGGCACATAAGGCCTAAATGTTGTTTTTATAGTCAGGTGGGGACATCGAGTGTCATTAACATTTATATAAACACGTGTAGGTGAAATCACACACCATGTGGTTGTGGGCATCATCCTGTGTGTGTTCTCCCTCCTCTTCCTCATCTTCCTCCTCCTCAGCTTCACTGTTCTGTCTTTGCTCCTCCTCGTCCTCCAGCTCCGAGCTTGACTCCTCCCCTTCCTGCCATGACTCCTCACTTTTACAGTCCTCGGCCTTCCTCAACTCTGGATAAAACACAGAAACAGAACTAATGTTAGAACAATGTGGAACACGTAAATTAACATGGACAAAGCAAGCTTTGTTGTCTCAACTCCTTTGGCAAAGAGCAGAAATGATTGCTGAGATTAGTTTGGTTAATTTCTATCAGTCTCATCTGAAGTTAGTGTTTCTGAAGATGAATCTCAGGATGATGGTGCAGTGTCCAGCTCCACATTTACAACTCAACACCAGACACTGTAGGCCGCCTCTGCTTTCTTTTACACGGCCCATCCAAAAAAAGAAAAAGTCACTACCTGGATTTAACTAAGCAAATAGGTAGGAGCCTTCTCATTGTATATTTACTGCGTGGATGATTACGTTTCAGCTGCCAACAAGTTATTTAACCCAAACTGATGCAGTGAGTAGCTTCTCTTTTATTAAACAACCATATCTGTCTTAGAAGGGTCAAATTATTGGCATCAATCAAAGAAAACATCTATGGAGATTACTGAAACTATTAAAACTGGGTTAAGAACTGTCCAATGGAAGAAGGTCATGTGGTCTGATGAGTCCAGATTTACCCTGTTCCAGCGTGATGGGAGCATCAGGGTAAGAAGAGAGGAGGGTGAAGTGATGCACCCATCATGCTTAGGGCCTACTGTACAGGCCTGTGGGGGCAGTGCTATGATCTGGAGTTGCTGCAGTTGGTCAGGTTTAGGTTCAGCAATGTTATTTGTCCAAAGAATGAGGTCAGCTGACTACCTGAATATACTGAATGACCAAGTGGATGACACAGGCATGATGACACAGGCGTGATGACAATGTCAGAATTCATCAGATTTCTCAAATTGTGAAAGAGTGATTCAGGGAGCATGACGCATCATTTTTACACATAGATTGGTCACCACAGAGTCCAGACCTTAACCACATTGAGAACTCAGTGCGCACGTACAGTCACCTTTTACTGCTTCCGTGGTCAATTCCATAACATTTGAGTCACCGCAAAGTTCAGAGGATGCAACAGACTTACAATAAAGATCACAAAACATTCCTGTTTGTATTTATACCGTACCATAAGAACGCTTAATCTAGGACTCTACTTGTCCAGTATAATTTGACCTTCTTTGTGGGTTCACAAAATCATCAGTGTGGCTGTGTATTAGTTTGAATAGAAACTACGGCAAATAATTACAGTAAAAAAAAAACCAACAGCATGAAAACAAAAGAACAAAAGAGGCTTGATGCAAAGGATATAAAGATAGCTATATACAAAATGTGTAAAATTGGGTATAAAATAAAAAACATGTGGTGTTTAGAACCGTATGAATGTGACACAAAAGATCTTGAGTACCGAGCTGTTTGCCAAACCCATTCACCCACCCATTATGTTCCACTTATTTGGTGTTGAGTCACAGTGGCAGAAGGTTCAGCAACATAATCCAGATGTGCCTATCTCTATACGAGGTGTTCCCTCCCAAGATGTTCCCAGGTCAGACGAAAAATACAGTAAAATCTCTCCAGTATGTTATGGGTCTACCTTGGAACATAGAACCAACTTGACGGACTTCTTTTGATGCTAAAGACCAGCAGCAGCTCCACTCCAAGCTTTTTCTGGATGCCCAATGTATCCTGCTGCTCAGGCTAAGGCTGGCCAACATATGGACAAAGCTCAATTTGGCTGCTTTAGTTTGAGATCTCATTCTCTTCTCTCATTTTTCAGTCAGTACCCGAAGCTCAAAGCCATAAGCGAACAGTAAAAGGAAAACTTTGCCTTGAGGCTTAACTTCCTTTTCACCACGGCAGTTTGGTATAATGTCAGTATTATTTCTGATGCCACCCCTGTTAATCTCATCCTAATTTTTTTCACAGTCAGTTGAAAACCACCCCACCCCATGCCAAAGATCACAGTCTGATAGAGCTAATAGAACCACATCATCTACAAAAAATCTGAGTAGCCATTCTGAGGTCCCCAAACTGAACACATTCCTCCTCCCACCTGGACTTGAGATTCTGTCCATGAAAATCACAAACAGCGTCAGCGACAAGGGCTAACACCAACTAGAAACATGTTTGGCTTTGTGTCAAGAATACAAACACAAAACATAACTTGGCAGGTCCCACAACTCCTACATGAACATGGAATCTGTACACACAGAATCTGTGTTCTGAGAATAAGTTAGAGCCTCCTTGCCAACATCCAACATTTGACTTTTGAGGGAAGCTGAGCAGTACAATTTCTCCAATATTGGTTCCTTATTTGTTTTTTATTAGTTTTTTCAATCTGCCAGTTCACAGCCACTGTCCCCATCCTGCATGTGACACTGCAAAAATGTGTAAGCGAAGGCAGTTCAACATTTCCAGAACCTTTAGCAAAATTAGGACAAATCGCATTCACATGTGGCGCTTTGGCGCTTAAGAGTTTTGTATGTCCTGAATGAAAAAAGAAAAACAAATTCAAATGTAAAATATAGAATAGTAAGTTAAAGCATGTGATTTGTGCACATAAAATCAAAAAAAATAAAAAACAAATTTACTAAAAAATAATAATTAAAGGTGTAACAAGTAAAATATTTACTCAGTAGATGTGTATTTATTACTGTAGTGTAGTAACACCCATATCCAAGCCACAAAAGTGACTTAAAAAATACTAGAATAGATTTGCGTTCACTCAGCAATATCTACTTTATCTACGTTGTTTTCTCTGGTGGAAAAAAATCACCATACACATCCATTCTCTTCCCACACACACGGAGCAAACCACATTCTGTTACTATGAAATTATGCCTATTGTAGCATATGTAACATACTATATATTGATCATCTATGTCAGTAATAATCTTCTCCAGCTCATGTTTTATAGTGCAGACTATAATATATATTATATATAAATATATATATATATATATATATATATATATATATATATATATATATATATATAAATATATATTTCTCATTTGGGGTTTTTAGTGTAGTGTAGTAGTGAAGTCTTTTTAATGGTGGGCGCTGGGGTATCAAGTCACCTGAGCCTAGCACTGACAGACTTCAATTGTTTACATATGTTGTAAGGTCCATAATTCTTCTATTTGCTAGAAACAACACCTTTGATATAAAACCTTTGGCATTTAAAATACATAAATATCATCTAATTGCTTATTTCCTGCTGGACAGAACAAATAAATTCTCAAACTTACAAAAAAAAAAAAAAAACCCAAATCCAAATTCATAAAAATCCAATACAGGATTTAGGCTATAAGCTGAACATTAGCTTAAATAGATGCAAATGTGAAACGTTTTGTTTGTGCAGATAAATAAAATTTCAAAAATAAATAAATGAATAAATGAATCATCATCATAATGATGCAGAAAGCTGCAATGAAAGGAAAAATGGTAAGTATATAGTACTTTTCTCGTATTTCTTTTTGCAGAAGAGCTTTTTTCAGTAGCAGATTTTTCCAGCAGGTAATTCATAATCATGCCCTGAGCTTGCTGTATTGTAAAAATAAAGATGTGGCCTCTTAACATTTTGTTTGAATTCTGAACTTTTTCATTAATCAAAAAAAGTGCATAACTTCAGATGAAAGCATAGGAAGTAACATCACTGAGACAAGACATTCAGTATTTCATGTTTTCTGCTCCTTTCTCTTGATGTGACAACTCAGTTTTTCCTCCAGGAGTCTGAAGTGCACACGTGGCTGCCAGAAAGTGTCTGATAAGGACAAAAGAACCTTAATGGATTAGATTTCTCATAAAGTTTGTCTATTTTAAACGAGTCACATTAATCGAGCAACATAAAGTCAACTGATTGTTTTTCTCACATAGAAAAAAAAAATCTGTTCACGACTACATTGTCACGTCTGGACCACAGGTGAATTTTGTTTTTCCTAAGAAGAAATACAGTAAGTTGTTCCATCTTTCCTAAATTACTCATCTGTGCCACTAAAAAATGAATCTGCTTTTATAACTGGCTCTTGCATGAGGCCCTACTGTCTCCGAACCCTGACATGGCTTAACAGATGAGTTTCAGACAGGTTTCTCACAGATTTCATATTTTGACTGTATGTAACTCATAGCATCTGCCAAAACATGAGCATCCTTCAACCTCTTGCCTGCACGGAGCAGCAGCAGAGACTGCTGGGATTCTGCCAAAGTGCTGTAGCTGCCAAAGAGCATCCTCTCCTTCCAGTCCATCAATTAGCTGTTCCAGTTCTGTATATCATCCTCAGCAGCACACACAACCTCACACTACATTCGCTTTAAATCCCTATATTAACTATTAGACAACTAGGTTACAGTGCATGCACAACGCTTATTTCAAATGCATTTAAATTATTATATATACACAATAAATAAGAATTTAAATATCTACAGCTAACATGTTTATGTTACAGCTATCCATGTTTTAGATGGAGTTGTTTTGGAATAATTGTTCAGTTATTTACAATTGATTCCTGTGTGTTCATTTCTTCAGGTCAGTTCGTCTGTTCATTTGAAGGTAATTCTGCTTAGTTAACTTTGGGTTTTGTTTTGTTGACCTCGTAGATATTTTTTGTGAATTATTTTTCACATTTTTACATAAATAACCTTTTTTTTTTTAAAATAACCTCTGTTTCCTCTACTTGGTCCCTCACACATGCATGCATCAACTTATATTATTAATAATCCCATTGTGACTATTTGTGCACGTGTTTGTGTGTGGTAGAGTCACCTGTGGTGGTGATGTGCGTGTCTTCTGTGATCTCCTCCAGTCTCCCCAGTAAAGCTTCGATGTTGGCTTTAATCTGAGTCAACTCTGATTTTATAGCCTGAAGCTCTGTTCCTTTCACCGCTGCTAGAGAGACACAAACACAAAAAATAAGAGGAGAGAGACAGAGAAGCAGACAGACATCAGTCATAAATCTGCAGAGAGAGATCCACACCTTTACATATATATATATATATGTAAATATAACAAAAATAAAATAAAACACAGTTTAGCCCTTTAGTCCTTGAATTTTCTCTCATGTTACATTATGTGGCCATTTCTCATTTCTCTTCATCAAGTTAAATATTTGACCCTGAGAACAGTAACATGGTTTAAACGCAGGCCACGGGATCATTAGCCACACCATGGCACCACCATCAGCAGCCTACCTGAAGCTTTCACTGCATACAGGAAGGAGTTTTCTAGTGACTGATGTTAAATAACAAAGGTTAGACTAAACGTCAGTTTGTCCCTTGTGTACAAATTTAAAGCCACACCAGTTGATATGGTTGGGAACTGTTGGAATCCATCGTTTGGGGATCCATTAATATTAATGTCATATTTCACAACATCCTGGAAGTGATGGATTAGCTGTATTGTACTGCAATTGTTAGACAACTTGATCCCTTTTTTAAACAAATGTAGTTTCTGTTAAATTTATTTTGAGTGAAAACTTTATTTTGTTCCAGTTAGTTGGATGCAAGTTAGATTAGTTGCATGTTGATATAACATGTTGCTGCACACACAATGAATTATTGGTGCAGTTTTTAACATTAAAATACAAACTAATGATCTATAAGGAAGGCTGTAGCGACGTTTGTTTTATTTTAGTATAGATAACATGCATGTTGTTTTTTTCTACAATAAAAAAAGAGGCAAAAGCATGAAGCATTTACACATTTCTGGGATAAACAACTTAAAAAAGCAGAAGGCAAGAGAGAGCGAGGGAGGACAGTCGGAATGATGAGTACATTAGTGGCAGTGAAAAACAACTGGATATCTTCAGCACATCTGGTGGTTGTTTTGTTACAATGAAATCACAATTACTTACATATATGTGTGTGTGGTTGTTGCTCAATACATATTCACCACTTCTCCCCTTGTTCTTCCCCCCATTATTTATCCTGTTTCGCTTCAGCTCTCGACTTGCTTAGTATTTTTTCTGGTGTCCTCTCCTTACCCTTTCATTTTCTTGCTTCTTTGTGTTTGTTTCTTTCCCATTTCTTCTCTTCGCCCTCGGTTCTTTCTTTATTTCTGCTGATTCAGTTTTCTTTGCATCAAATTATGGTTGGGCAAAATATTTTGTCATATATCACACTTACAGGTTCTTTTTAGTCCTAAGTAAGATGTGGACATGCAGTCACAATCTCATTTTTGTCGCAAGGCATGGTGCTGGAGAAGGTGGACACTATGGTCCACACTGGTTGCTTTAGGTAACCACCAGCACTTTTCTGGTTCTGGGACAGTGAAGTTTTTCAGTGTAGGTGCTCTTAGGGGTGGTACTGCTTCAGATGGGGAAAAACTGGAGAAAACCATCTGAGTTCAAATCAAACCATCTGAGAATCATCCATCTTTTGATCTTTTGGTGGACTCGACAGTTGTACACTGGACAAACACACAGGATCACTAGTACATTAACCAATAACAAATTACAAATTCAAAGACGTTAACAATAAAATCTGTGTTTTTGGTAAACCTAACCTTTTACCCTGGATTTATTCATCCACAGTAGCTTCTCTTTTGCAGGAGCAATTAAATGTATAGAACCTTTTTTTTTATCTTTATAACTGAAAAATGAAAACACTGTGGACTAGAACTCCTTTAGCTCCGTTTTCAAACACATAATACCACCAATTAAGTATTTTAACGCACAGCCTTCCTCAATTAAATCCATATATGTATTAAACATTTAGAAAACCTTTAGAAAATGTAGAACAGAATATGGGCAACAAAGACGCATTTACATTTGGAGTCATTAAAGAACAAAGTGGCTATTAGATTTTAAAATGACCAGACATCCACTATCCAACAGGGTTTGAAATTAAACAGACACATGGATGCAGGACTTAGCAGCACCGAAATTACACAAATAACTTATGATTCTATTTGTTCAGCGTGAAAGACTGATGATTTTATATTTATTCTTTTGGACTCTTTCATTCTAGTCAACTATGTACAAAATAAAAATGTGTGCAGGTCTCAAACATGTGGCTGGCAAAGCATTGTGTACATCAGAAGCATTCTCACAGCCTGGATATACTGTATGGTAGTAAGACGTGTCTGACAGTGACAAGAGGATCACCTGGAAAGGTCCTGGTCTGCCCTGTGTGGATAATGGATATCACATGTTTTTTAGCTTGTTGGCCAGCGTTTCAAAGAATACCTTTCACAATTTTACACTATGCTGAGTTCAATACGGAATCTGCTTTCTCTTTCTTTTTTAATCAAAGTCAGATTTTTAAAGCACTTTGGTTCTCCGTAAACTTAGAAACAATTTGGAGAAGAAGAGGTGCAAAAAGCCCAGGGGAAAGACTTAACAGTTGATTTCTGACAACTGGAAAAGTACTTTTTTATATGTGGCTGCTTAGGCCACCCTGTCAGTCTCTGAGTTTTGTGCAGAGTCAGTCTGTGAAGCCTTACATTTGATAACTATACTTTGCGTAAATTTTTATTTTTTTTTTACTGCAATTTAACATGTGATTATCCAGTCTTAATTTATGTAAATGCTGCTATCAAACCTGAGAAAAACCCGAAGGACTTTACTGGTAACAATAACATCAATAGAAAGTTGTCTTGTGGTTGACTCTTACTCTGCTCTCCTGTGTGAAAGTCCTGTACTTTGTTGTGCCACCCAACCACCCCGACCTCTATTGATTAATAGTTGCTGTGTACTATTCACTGCTGCTGCTAGACGTTGTCAAATGTGAACTATGTGGATTGTTTTTTGATGCTCTTCCAGTGGACTAATTTTTGATGGCACAATAATTTGCCCTGTCTTTCTTTATACTATGTTCTATACCATTTTATAAACATTAAAAAAAAAAAAAAAGTTGATACAAAAATCCTCCATAACCAGGATTCAGTGATTTTGTAAATCT